>NC_081232.1:905000-1205000 GCF_902713425.1 Acipenser ruthenus | reverse complement strand
TCACCCGGGAAGGTAAGCCATACTGATCTCACCCGGGAAGGTAAGCCATACTGATCTCTCCTGGGAAGGTAAGCCATACTGATCTCACCTGGGAAAGTAAGCCATACTGATCGACAGCTGCTATGAAGTGTTCGAGCACAGTTGAGGCTCGGTTGTTGGTGGCAGCTTTAAGGTAAACAATCAGCCGGCTAAACCCATCAATCCCTCCATGAATGACTATACGCCACCTGTATAACAAAGAGATATTTCAAAACAGGTACAGCTCACTATGATTCTGACATTTCATAGCTATTGCTAAAAGTAATAAAGGTTTCTGAAACTTTAAAATCATTGTATTAGTGCAATACAAGGTGAGTTCCTGTTTTCTTAATTTGGGGCGGTGGTTTATATAGTCTTATACAGGAAGTTTTAAAGATCTTAATTTTTAGCCAATGGAGTCTTTGATGCCGGCCACTGGTTGTGATTGACATAAGCAGTTTTGGCACATTGAAATGTAAAAAGAAATAGCTAGCGTCACATCGAAGCAGAAAAGGAAATACTTGCACAGAAATGTAAAAACACAAAGTGAAACAGTGAAACCAATAACTGAATAAATAAATAAATAAATGAATGAAAGTTAAATAAATAAATATTAAAATAAATACATGTATGTGTATTTATTTATTTATTTGTTTGTTTGTTTATTTATTTTATTTTATTTTATTTTATTTTATTTTATTTATTTATTTATTTATTTATTTATTTATTTATTTATTTATTCTTAATTTTGGCATGGAATATCAGCAGAGAAACATAAAATACTGATCAGATTGAACAATCACCGGTCTGTGCTGCCCCCTTGCGTTTTTATCCTTTTCAGCAACTGTTTTTAGAATACATCGATCAGATTCTTTAAAAACGTCACGTCGTTTCGTAGAGGATTGTTTGCATGGGACAGCTGGTTAAGTCTAACTGCGCAGGTTCGAATCTCGCCGACAACGTCTTTTATTTTAATTATGTTTTTATTGATTAATAATATCATGAGTTTTATACTGTAGTTGTTATTATTATTACTGGTAGTAACAGTCTTCACAAGCCACCAAGTTAGCAAAGTTTGCATGCAGTAGTACGTTAAAATAATAATAAAAAAACACTATGCCAAGTAAATATTATAACAGCCATTTGCACTAAAACAATGTATAGGCTATTTTTTCATTGTTACATTTAAACACGTTTATTATTATTATTTACAGTTTATACGCTAGACTTGCATGCTGACGCTACAGGTGGCTATGCCATTCATATCATAATGGCCGAGCGGTGTAAGACGCTGCGGTCAGGTTACACACTTCTCTGGACGTGGATTCGGGTCCCGTTATTGACCCCACCCCACCCCACCCCACCCCACCCCACCCCACCCCACCATATACGAAGGATCATCTTCCTCCTCCACCTCCAATATTGACAATTAATGTGACAATGTATTAAAACTCATTAGTAGTTGTAATAGCGTTTCGCATGTAACCAGGATGGCCGAGTGGTTAAGGCGTTGGACTTAAGATCCAATGGACGTATGTCCGCGTGGGTTCGAACCCCACTTCTGGTAGCATCTTCTTTATTATTATTATTTTTTTTATTAATACATATATTGACCCCCTGCCTTACAAAGTAAAACGTTAATTTTGCAGAACTCTGTGATACACACACACACACACAATAACTTTTTTTTTTTATACCGTGTTATTTATTTATTTTTTGTCCAACCCATTGCTGTATAATCTGTGGACCCGATCAAAGTAGTTTAATTAAATGTACAAAATATTCAATTTACTGCGAATGCAGATTTTACTTCTGTTTGTGCTATAGATAATAATAATAATAACAATAATAATAATAATAAATGTATTCAATTATGTTAAGAGAGAATGTTTAATTCAGGTGTTAAATATCTGCATCAAAACAAATAAAACATACAGTATACAAATAACAAATAAACAAAGAATAATGTAATAAATCCAAACCTTCGACATTGCAAAATACAAAATGCTTGTTGCAGTTTCTCTGAGTATTCCTAACCTGGAGCTTTCTTTCAAACCACGGTAAACCATTATTTCCCCAGTAATGTTGTTGAAGCTGACACCCTGGGATCCTTCAAGAAGCTGCTTGATGAGATTCTGGATCAATAAGCTACTAACAACCAAACAAGCAAGACGGGCCGAATGGCCTCCTCTCGTTTGTAAACTTTCTTATGTTCTTATGTTCTTAAACTAATCCTTATGAAAGTCTCCCCCTAGCTTAGCCAAATGTACACGCACAATGAGGTAAAGCATAGGTAGACACTGTAAAGCCCAAAGAGCTATGATAAAGCATATTAAATATATATATATAAATACTCTAGCAACCCTTATACTCTCTGTCTATAGATTGGGTAGGGCTGTCAATTGTCAAAAAACAATCTTACTGTTTGATTGAAAACTTATTTTTACAAAAGAGCTTTTTTATCTTAGTTTTCCTATTTTATAATCAAAACAGAATGTTCTTTCAGGGCTTTACAATGCTCCCCTGTGCTTTACCATGCCTCTCTGCGCTTTACAATGCTTCCCTATGCTTTACCATACCTCTCTGTGCTTTACAATGCTTCCCTACGCTTTACCAGACCTCTCTGTGCTTTACAATGCTTCCCTATGCTTTACCAGACTTCTCTGTGCTTTACAATGCTTCCCTATGCTTTATCATGCTTTCACTGGGCTTTATTACAATTTGCTAAACTGAGACCAATTTAGCTAATGGACATGCAGGTAAGATTTAGAAATGGTTTTGATTGCTACAGTCACTTTGAATATTCTGAAAATGTAGAGCTAGATATATGTGTGGTTTCACAAACCCCGGTTAGTTTTATCTAGGCAGTGGGTTGCAGGGGCGTTGCTATTTGATGTGATTATATTAAATTTGACCAGCAGCTAACCAAATGCAAAGGGAAGTCCAATGAAACAGGTGTCAATCATACCTGACGCTTTCCTATGGATGACTTTGGATATCTGCGTCCCACTCAATCACAGCTGGTCAAACGACTGAATTTTTATTTTGCAAGCCCCAGCAAAATGATGACCGAAAAAAGGTTCAAGGCTAAATCACAGTGGGTTTAAGCCAGTGATCAATTTCATGATACAGAAAGCTTTATCAAGTACAGTTTTTAATTTTCAAGACACGATATTCTTCAACGCGGACTGCAGATCTGGATATTTGAACACGTAGCCTGACTCCAGTGTCCGTTTTGGTATGACCCTCTGTCCCTGGAGCAAGATGACCGCTCGCTCGCTGCCCAGGAGGGTATTGACCACGAAGGCTGGCACCGGGAACAGGGTCGGGCGCCTAAGAGCTGAGCCCAGGGCCTTGGTGAAGGTGGCGTTTGTATCATCAGCTGGCGCCACGCCATTCAATACACCGCTGACCACGCCAGTGCCCGACTCTAAAGCGTGGGTGATGATGCCGGCCACATCGGCCACGTGAATCCACGGGAAAGGCTGGCAGCCGGAACCAAGGGTACCACCAAGTCCGAGCCAGAAGGGCCAGATCATTTGCTGAATGGCACCTCCGTCTTTACCAAGAACCGCACCTAATGAGAAACCAAATGTGTGTTAATGTAAATACAGGGGTCCCTGAGTGGCTCACTTGGTAAAGGCACAGGCACGTGGTGTGCAGGGAGTCACACAGCGCAGGTCTGCGTCCTGGCTGTGTGAAGCCGGTCTTCACTGGGGATTCTAGAGGAAGTATCCCATTGGCTCTGGTGCTCCCGTGGGTTAGGGAGACAAAAGCAGCCAGGACCCTGCTATCTAGGCGTCCAGCGAGCTCAGAGCGGACACCTGCAGGGCTGGCCTTTGTCCTTCAGAGGCCGGAAGCTCGCTGACATCCGCTCTCGAGTTCCTGGGTTTAGAAGAGGAAGCTGGCTCGGTCGTGGGATCGGAGGATGCTCGCTGAACCTTCAGTTCTCCTGAGCTGTGTGGAAATGCTGTGGTGAGGGGAACCCCTGCCCTACAGAAATCAAAAGCGTGACACATACCTAGGGCTTCTGTTTTTCGGGTTTTATTAATTTTATTTTTCTGTGCTTATTTTTAGCTATTTTCGAGTTTTATGTAAATCGTTTTTTTCGGGGCTTTTGTTTTTGATATACTGTGAAATTAGTGTTTTCAGTTACTTTCTAAAATGCTTGAGGGTTTTTTTTTTTTCTGTCAAAACATGTATAGTAATAACTCGACAGTACTTGCACACTCAAATTGTACCTTCTTTCCTTTGCCGTCTTCCACAACGAAATCCCTATGGTCACGGCACATTCTTCTGGGGTTTTTGTGTGGAGGCATTTTTTTACATTTCGCCACAATTCTGTTTTAAATCCTCCGTATCTTAACTGTAATACAGCTTGAAATCCTGCAAACAAGCCTCCATCCTGATTGTAATCTTGTTTTAAATCTCGAAAGCGGAGTCTCCAATAGAAATGTTGGAATGTGCTGTCACTCAGTAGTTGGGGCGGGTTTAAAGTATTCAGAACGAATCAATGATAGATGCAAGTCAGGAAGGCGGGACATTGCCCAGCAGCGCAGGGAAATGTATTTATTATTATTTTTTTAGTAGGTTTTATTTTTTTAAATGTGAAAAGGGTAAAGTCAACGTGAATAGATTAACCATTTCCACAGTTTTTCCGGTGTTTATTGGCTAGACACTGATTTAATTCTTCTTTCTATTGGGGGTGTTTTATTGGTTAAAACCGAAAATCAAAAGCCCTACACATACCCAAAGGGAAACTGAGTGATCTGATTGGTTAAATAGACTGCCATGGTGAAAAATGATTGGTGGTCTTCCCGATACCTGTCGGTAACTTACCAGCTCTCACCACGACCTGCCGCGTGTCTGTGGCCTTGTCTCCTGGTAATCTGCCAGCAGTTTCCCACTCCGTCACCAGACGGGACAGCAAGTCAAAATCTCCTCCCTTGCTCATCTCTGTGTATTCAGCTGTCTGACTGGGCTTGTAATAACCTAAAAGAGGGCGGAAGACACTGATACTGAACAATAGTATCCCACGCATGAATCAACCATTAAAAATCAGCAGCCATTTTTTACTTGAACCCAGATAAATGACTCAGTTATTTATTTCTTTAAATTTAGACGGTCCAAATATTTTACCCTGTTTTGTTGCCCTGGGGAGCCGTGGCCGGGAGTGACAGGCAGGAGAAACGGGACATGTGACTCAACCTGCGCAAGAACGAGGCTAGAAAGTAAAAAGGACCTGGGATTGAGGAGACTTGTACAGTGCCTGAGCTATTTACCTACTCCAGTTACAAGGACCCAGGATTGAGGAGACTTGTACAGTGCCTGAGCTATTTACCTACTCCAGTTACAAGGACCCAGGTTTGAGGTGGCTTGTACAGTACCTGAGATATTTACCTACTCCAGTTACAAGGACCCAGGATTGAGGTGGCTTTTCAGCAGCGGCTATCGCTTCAACTAATGTCCTTGTAGTGTCGATTCTACTTGAGAACAGGTCCTTTTTGTATTCTTCGTTCCACCTGCACCAAACACAAAAATAAAGCAGACATGCCAGTTACATACATTAAGGGCCTCCACATTTTAAAATGTAAAAGTAAAATACAGACGGGCTCGGTATATCCCTACACTCTGATCTCTCATTACCAAGTTTCATCACAACTAGAGGCGAGTGAATTAGCCCTCTGTCTGTCTGCACCAACTAGACCTCCAAATGTCTTCTGCATGAAAACAGGTTGGTGTATCTGTTTGTACCACAGAGTCTGTATTGATACACTGTACATACCATCGCAAAGGGTTCAGGACATTCTCCCCTGCCAGGTTCACAGCGCCATCGCATGGTGGGAGGCCTTTTGATGACAACTCATCCTGAAACACAAGAAACCTATGACTAGGGTTGTATTTTTTTCATTTCATGGTCTTTAAATTGGTATTTCAAGATCAAACATGTATGTATTAAAGTAGAAAAAAAACAGCGTTGTCACATTCAAAATTTGGCCATATTTTCTCTAGAGATATTATACAGCAAATGTTCTGAAATATTTAAGTTCTTACCCAAAAAATGGTAAATGCTAAATTGTAGAATATTTTTTGTATGTCCACCTTTTAAAAACATTCTAGTTTCACCATCAGTGAATTATCAAACTAAATAGAAACATACCTATTTTCAGATCGCCAAATACCGTGAAATAAGCAATTTTTTACTGTGAACAATTTCCAGCCCTATAATGAAGGGTACGGTGGGTGGAAATGATGGCCAGGTCAAAAGGGAACTGAACAAAAACACAATTAAATTTTACAACTACGTCTCCCCCTGAAAGACGGAGCACAAGGAGGTGAAGTGACTTGCGCAGGGTAACACGAGTCAGTGGCTGAGGTGGGATTTGAACCGGGGACCTCCTGGTTACAAGCCCTTTTCTTAACCACTGGACCGCACAGCCTCTTAAGCACATAACAAATGAAACCCAAACAGACTGAGTCGTTTCTGTACCCATGTAATGCGCCCAGGCCCAGACTGGCGTGAGATCACTGTGACCTCGTGACCCCTGCTGCTTAGCAACTGCGTCAATGTTCTACCGACAAAACCGGATCCACCACCTGAAGAAAGAAAGAAAGAAAGAAAGAAAGAAAGAAAGAAAGAAAGAAAGGAGTAAGGGGGTGTATTACCGATGCAGCACTGTATTCTTTAGGGTGAAAGTCAAAAGTGATCTACTAATATAAATGTAATAGATGACATCACAATAACTTATTTTAATATACTTTACCATGATACTAACACCTAATTGGTTTACATAATGCCAGATTGGTCTTAAATTCTACTTATCAAATTTCCATTAAACGATTCTATGTCATTTCCCATTCTATACTAGCTGTACATACTGTTGATTAGCGTTACCTGACGATCTGGGAAAAGTGGGATTGTCCCAGTTTTCAGCTTTAATGATTTCCCTGCAAAAGTATTTAATCGTTTCGGTTTTGCTATTTTGCATTCAAATTTTACAAAACGGTAGCAGTGTGCTCAGCAAGTTGAATTTTGATACAAAAATAAAAAAAAGAAACATTACATTAAAGTGCCACCATCAAAGCTAGCCTTTGAAGTTCCTTTTGTGTTTTGATTACCACAGCATACAACTGTCACACGCACATTTCAAGTTTAAATTATGAAATTATGATTGTGTTATTATACACTTATTTCAACTGCTTCGATCAGAGTTGCTACAGCTTCAATGCATTGAAGAAAAACGTTTTCGTTATGCTTATGAAAGCAAGCTATGCAAAGTGTTATGAAAACAAGCCTGCCTCTAGGTTTCATAATGCATGTGTAGCCGGTTGCAGTAATTTGGTGGTGCGGCGCTGTAGTGAAAGGCTTTAACCTTCAAAACGGGCCGTTTATTCCGGGGAACAACGTTACGTGGCTGAATTCAAGAGACCAAAACCGAACGTGCAGTGCTTTAAGTTTGAGGTTTAGTTTATTCACCACAACCCTCCCCCAGGTCTAAAATACGATAATATAATATAATACATTTCATGCAATAAATACTAATCCTTACCCACTACTACTTTCATGATGGTCAATGTCAGGTATTGATTACAGAGAAAAGTAGGGAAGTTTGGACTATCTTTTCCCAACACGATAATACTCCTTTTAGAACTCAGAACCACATCCCGTGTTTTCGTTCTGTTTTTAATGATTAAGTTTGTCTGCTAGGCTAGCCGTACTTTACAGCACACATGCGCAGTAAGTGAGTGCGTGATTAGAACGTGCGAGGGCGTTGTTCCGCCATCTTGGTGATGGAAAAGTATAGCACCTGTGAGTTTAAAAGAATAATCTTTAAGAAAAAAAAAAAAAAGGGAAAGTCGCCACCCCATTTTTAAAAATTATATATATATATATATATATATATATATATATATATATATATATATATATAGACAGTTTAACTATGATTGTGTTATTATATCATATTTTAGAGTTGCTACAGCTACAATGAAGAAGAAAAACATTTGATCAAATCAGGGTATTCATTTAAACAATGGACCTTAACAAACAATTACTTTCAGACATACAGTTCCACAACTGCACATGTCCACTGCTGCGTCACAAAACGAGTGAACATATGCGTGCAGACATGCATGGCTATGACTACTACAGCAGGTGTACTTTATTTTTGTGTATGTATTTATTGTTTCTAAAAGTAGAACATATTCAACAGTTTTGACTAAGAGGAAGATAAATATCCCACCATTAATATGCACTTTAGTTTACTTAATAAGTTTGCGTGTTTGTATCCGGAAGTGGTTATTGCTACCTCCTGCAGGGACCACGTGGTTTGATAAGAACGCACATTGTTCTGTCTTTTGCATGCGAGAGAGAGAGCTTGGAGGACGCTGAAATGCATTGTCCTATATATATATATATATAACAGTAGTAGATACACTTTTAGTTTAATTTATATCGTTGTTATCCACAGAGGTATTAATAGCACTTAATTAATTTAAGGAGAATTATTAAGGGCGTTTTTTTTATGTAGAAATGTATTACTAATTAGACTAGCGTAAAGCGTGGGAAACGATACGCAGGGAAATTTTGTTAGTTGGAAATTGTATTTTTGATTAAGACTAGGGGATAACGTGTAGGTATTTTTTTAAATGTCTAAGCTAGCCATCGCTGTTTTATTATTTTTGATAACATTTTCTTTTTCATTCTAACCCGACACGTGACTGGCGCACACAGGTAAGACTTTTTTTCTCATGCATCTACATTCTGTGGTACCGTGTTTTACAAGCCAGTGTCGGTTATATAAAATACTGTTTGGTAGACGTATGTCAGAATTTTGCTTGGTCTGAGATTGAACCACGCATACGTCTAATTTAAGCAGGGCAAAATGGCACAATTTCATATGAATTGTTTTAGGGAAGCGTAATAATTGTCGCCTCTGCTGGGCATTTGTGTCGAAGGATAGGCCTAATTGTGTAAAACTTTGTGTCGTTCTCTCCTTATTCAGTTTTATAATCTGTAATAACCTAGCCTAAGCACACGGCCCCTCACGTCCATAAAGTGCAATACACAAATTGTAATTTAATGCCGTCCAGCCATGTGTACCGCATTTTGCGGATCAGGCACGGAAATTGACTTGAAGACCCGCGACAGTCATTGTATAACCCGCAAAATAAAACACGTATGGAAGATCAGTTTGGGATTGTAAAATGTAAAGAAACAAAATGGAATTGTATGTAAAAAAATAATGTGATATCTTGTAACAATTGTAAGTCGACCTGGATAAGGACGTCTGCAAAGTGTCCCCTGGCCCCTATCCGCGTGTGGACCCGCATTGATCAAACTTGGAACTTATACAATGTTAGTCTCCTCTGCAGTTGTATGTGGTTTCGTGCGTATTGCAGTAGCAAGTGCATAAATAGTTCCCATATGTAGACGACTTTTAAACTAGATTTGTGTATTACAAGAACAGACGCCAAGCAGGAGTTTGCGCGCTTTGTATAAACCACGTGCAGGGGAACGTACACCGTGCAACAACGCGTTACAAAAATAGATAAACGAATACAAAAAATAAAGGGAGCATCAAATGCGATTTATTGTTACTATGATTTTAAACTTTAAAAAATGGGACAGAATGTATTTCTACATATATAGTAGTGTGCAAATTAATTAGACCTTAAGATTTGTCTTAATAAAATATGTAACTTTAATTCACATGTGTGTACCTGCATTTCCGCTTATCATTTGCACCTTTTGGTGCACAGCACTTTTCATTCAAATGTGTGTGTTTTTGTATTGTACCTACCTGCATGAAAACCGCAGGGTGTGAGAATGCAATATAATTTTATTTCCACCCATGGTTTTGGCTTGTGCTTTAAGCCTTTTAGCTGAAGTTTGTCTACTTGACTTAGTAAAATAAACAGTAGCCCATCAAATCGTATTGCAGCTTAATGGTATAATGTAACACCCCAAGTTGCATGCCCACCTGACAGTAATGATTACACACATCATGCACTGAACTGCACCTGCAAGCAAAACACTGCGCAGCATTGAATAACACAGCAATAGCCACTGCTGTTTTTACCTCGTTGTTGGAAAGCCCTTGAAGCACGCTGTTCATGAGACATGCAGATACCTGAACCATAAATCCTGATAAATGTAACTCCCAGTGATGTTATCCAATGAAGTTAATTGCTTATTTATTTTTGTTTTAGAGCTGCCAGAGTGACACAGATGGCAGGTATGTACCCTCTCCTCTCAGTGTGTGTCTGTGCGTCAGTGGGGTTGTTGCAGGTCTGTTGTGATGAGTTGCATGTCCGTGTTTCACCTGACAGTAATGATTACACACCTCATGCACTGAACTGCACCTGCAACTTGGTATTTAGAAGTTATTTAAGATGTCTAATTAAAGCACAAAGTGGTCTAACACTTTCACACAATTGTTTCTAAAGGATACAAATGACAAATCTTGACTTGTTCTAATATGTTTTGCACTATGCTGAATTGTTCCTCCCATATACATTTAACATCATTAATAGATCATATAAATGCTAAACTGAAACCCAGGACTGAGTGCGGGGCTAGTGTGAGTTTCAAACCATGTTCTGTTATGTAAGTCTGTACGTAGCACTAGAAATCAGCAGGGAAGCATTGGCATAGAGTGCTATACAAGAGTATATTTGAATTGCATAATTGTCAAATGATCAATGATGTCTTTTCTGGGGTTGTGAAGTCAACATTAAATTCATTCTTCTTTAGCTTACCGGTGACTATTTGCTATCCATCAAATATATTAATCAGCCATTTTGTTTGTTACAGGCTGACGAGGATTCTGTGGCAGGTATGTACCCTCTCCTCAGTGTGTGTCTGTGCGTCAGTGGGGTTGTTGCAGGTCTGTTGTGATGAGTTGCATGTCCGTGTTTCACCTGACAGTAATGATTACACACATCATGCACTGAACTGCACCTGCAAGCAAAACACTGCGCAGCATTGAATAACACAGCAATAGCCACTGCTGTTTTTACCTCGTTGTTGGAAAGCCCTTGAAGCACGCTGTTCATACAAAACAGTCAAAGTTCATTCAGATATTTCCGGAGTATCCCCCATCTGTAGGATTATAACCAATAATATCCATCTGCTGTTTTACACTCCTTTAGCTCTCTGGTCCCTTCACAGTAGCATCCGCATCGGTTTTATTTACAGTGGAAGGTATTGGTTGCGATTAACGTGAATTGAGACCCTGAGCTTTCCTTTTGATTTCAATCTGAATTCTGATATCGGAACAGAATTCTAGCATTTGAGAAATGTTGCCAAATTGTAGCCTACTGGATGCAAAGGACACAGCAATGCTGCTGCTGCTGCATGCATCTGTAACCTCTCGTCCTGATTATTGTAATTCCTTGCTCGTTGGTGTACCTGCCATTAAACTGAGAAATCTGCCAGACTGCTTTCTCAACGTATTACCCCTTGCACTGGTGACCAGTGAGTTTATTGAATTGGTTTTAAAGTTGCTGTAATAACTTTGAATGGCCCTAACCCATGAAGGACCTTACATCTCTGTGTATTTCTATTCGTTCCTTGAGATCAGGGGGAAAATGCAGGACATTTAGTTCCACGAAAGTCTTAATTCAGCTGGAGCCATGGCTTTTCTGCTGTGGTGCTCCTCGTTTGTGGAACTCTATTCTGGTTGACCTTAGGCTGATTGAAACCCTGGATTCTCAAGTCTGAATTGAAAACCATTTTTATTTTTAATGTGCTTTTATACAATTGGTCGTAGCCGGAGTGTATTGTACATGGTAGCGCGTTCTTTTGTTTTTAACTTAGTCCAGCACTCTGGGCTGCCATGGCGTGAAGGGCGCTATATAAAAACATTTGTATTGGATTTGTATATTTTCTGAACAATCACAGTAGCCTGACACATGCAGATACCTGAACCGTAAAAAAATCCTGATAAATGTAACTCCCAGTGATGTTATCCAATGAAGTTAATTGCTTATTTGTTTTTGTTTTAGAGCTGCCAGAGTGACACAGGTGGCAGGTATGTACCCTCTCCTCTCAGTGTGTGTCTGTGCGTCAGTGGGGTTGTTGCAGGTCTGTTGTGATGAGTTGCATGTCCGTGTTTCACCTGACAGTAATGATTACATACATCATGCACTGAACTGCACCTGCAACTTTGTATTTAGAAGTTATTTAAGATGTCTAATTAAAGCACAAAGTGGTCTAACACTTTCACACAATTGTTTCTAAAGGATACAAATGACTAATCTTGACTTGTTCTAATACGTTTTGCACTATGCTGAATTGTTCCTCCCATATACATTTAACATCATTAATAGATAATATAAATGCTAAACTGAAACCCAGGACTGAGTGCGGGGCTAGTGTGAGTTTCAAACCATGTTCTGTTATGCAAGTCTGTACGTAGCACTAGAAATCAGCAGGGAAGCCTAGGCATAGAGTGCTATATAAGAGTATATTTGAATTGCATAATTGTCAAATGATCAATGATGTCTTTCTGGGGTTGTGAAGTCAACATTAAATTCATTCTTTAGATTACTGGTGACTGTATTTGCTATCCATCAAATATATGAATCAGCCATTTTGTTTGTTGCAGGCTGACGAGGATTCTGTGGCAGGTATGTACCCTCTCCTCTCAGTGTGTGTCTGTGCGTCAGTGGGGTTGTTGCAGGTCTGTTGTGATGAGTTGCATGTCCGTGTTTCACCTGACAGTAATGATTACACACATCATGCACTGAACTGCACCTGCAAGCTAGCTTCAGTGTCAGTCTTAAGGTATGTCCTTTCTGTTCATTATTACAGAGAGGAAACTTATCAAGCCAGACTAATCCCACGGCTTAAAGGACTGAGCTACGGATATAGGTTTTAACCTAGAACAAAGAATTTCTTTAACCTAGAACAAAAGAATTAGGGGGGACTTGATCGGAAGCTTTGAAAGGTTAAATTTAGTTATTGGACTTCAAGTGCAGTACAGAAACCTGAACCAGAGGACACAGTTGGAAATTAAGTAATTTAGGAGACACTTCACACAGAGTGGTAGGGGATGGAATGGGCTACCTAGTCATGCTGTTGAGGGAGAATCGCTTGGATCCCTTAAGACCCAACTTGAACGTTTTTAGATGAATCTGCAACTAGGAACCGGACGAGCTTAGATGGGCCAAATGGCCAGCTCTCGTTCGTAAGTTTTCTTGTATTCTGTACATGTCGGTACTACAGTGATCTGAATAGTGATATGAATTAGAGTACTGTACAGTATCTCATTGGCATGGGGGTCATGTATCTTGATGACAATTTGCTTTTATTTTAGGTAAGGCAACACTGTCCGAAGATCACCAGCAACCCAACCAGCAAGCATTGGGATTGACTGCATGTGTCTCTTGTGGTTATGTTTGTATATATACAAAAATAAATAAAGCATTACTGGAAAAACGGAAGTGTCTTTGTTGGGAGTTTCAGATGAAGTTTAGACTAACAGAAGTTTTAACCATATTTAATATTTCTTTTGGGGGGCTACTTCAGTGAGCAGGTGCAGGCACTGTAGAGCCCTGCAGTGTTGGAATACAAATCCATTGGGGACTCCCGCACACAATCGAATATAAACGAATAAAACAATTTTAACCTTGCCCCAATATGCTTTTATTGTGCCTGAAAAACACAAGCCAAGTTAGTAGAAACAATTGGGGCAACCTTGGCCCCCACCGCTTGGACAGGTGTGCCTATTTGCTGTGTGCTGGGCAAGGTTGCTCCAATGGTTTCTTGAAACTCGGCTTGTGTTTTTGATATCTCTACTTTAAATAGTTGGGAAAGTTTGATAACTTGACGTTTTTTCACACTTCCAATGTGTTTTTGTTTCATATATAATCTGTCGGTCTCTATCTGTTGCCTCCAAGTGTAAAAGAATTACCAGTGTACACTCTTGTAACAAATGGTTCTATGTCGAACTCTAAGGTTCTATATAGAACCATTTTAAAGGGCTCATTGGATTCATTACAGAACCCGTGTCAAGGGCTCGATCACAATGCCTATTTGTAGAACCCCTTTTACGGTTTTATAGGGAGCCTATTGGCCTGACTTAAATAACTACTTCTTGTCCTCAAAGTAACAACTTTAACACAAAAAAATCACTCGCCCTTTTTCACACACCTATGAGTAACAGTGGTGTCTTGAAAGCTTATATGTTATTTTATTATTGGTTGAATACATGTTATAACTCTTTACTAATTTCTCTTTGTAATCTGTGGACTAATACAGCTATTGCTTTAGTACAAAAATGTGAGTTTTGACCAGTGTTATTGTGAGTGTAAACCAATTTGTAATACAGCAGTTTCAATTTCTAAATTCATTTTTGTCTAAGTTTTTGCCTTTAGTAATGTAATTCATTCTAAATATTTATTGAATTTATATAGTGCTTTTTATACAAAAGTATTGCAAAGCAGTGCAGTACATGGTCGAAAAAAGCAATTTTAAAGTTACATTAAAACCCACTAAGATAAAAAAAGCCATTTTATAAAAGTGTTTTTAGTCTTGACTAGAAAACTGTAATGGTCCCTGCATCCCTGACAAACGAAGGCAGAGCATTCCATAATTTCAGAGCTCTTCGAGATAAAGCCCTACCTCCCGTGTTGCTTTTGTTGACCCTGTGAATAACCAGCAGATAACTAGGTGCTAATCAATTCAGGGCCTATGCTGCACTGGGAGCCAGTGTAAAGGAGGCCAAAACGGTTAATATGTTCACTTTTCCTGGTTTTAGTCAGAATTCTAGCGGCGGTATTCTGAACAAGCTGCAAGCGGGATACCACATGTTTTGGGAGACGTGCATTACAATAATAAATTCTAGATTAAACAAAGGCATGCATTAGGCTCTCTGCATCAGATACGGAAATAATTGCTCTAAGTTTGGCTATATTTCTCTATATTTCTGTGGCAAGCAGCCTGATAATGCCTAATTGCCTAGGCCAGAAAATGGTCAGTGCAAGGGGATCACTTGAGTGGATCAAGTGAAGCTGGGTTGCAGATATCGTGTGAAATAGTTGTGTAATGCAGTGTCTCATGGGGACCCACTGTGTCTGCTGGTTTTCATTGCAACTGAATTCTCAATTACTTAACTAGAGTAGGAGACTGTGTGGTCCAGTGGTTAAAGAAAAGGCCTTGTAACCAGGAGGGTCCCTGGTTCAAATCCCACTTCAGCTACTGACTCATTGTGTGACCCTGAGCAAGTCACTTAACCTCCTTGTGCTCCGTCTTTCGGGTGAGATGTAATTGTAAGTGACTGCAGCTGATGCATAGTTCACACACCCTAGTCTCTGTAAGTCGCCTTGGATAAAGGCATCTGCTAAATAAACTAATAATAGAGTAGGAGGTTGTGTGGTCATTGTTTAAGGAAAAGGGGCTTGTAACTAGAAGGTCCCCAGTTCAAATCCCAGCTCAACCACTGACTCACTGAGTGACCTTGAGCAAGTAACTTAACCTCCCTGAGCTCTGTCTTTCACACACTCTAGCCTTGGTAAGTCACCTTGGATAAAGGCATCTGCTAAATAAACAAATAATATCTAGACCCTTAATTGAACTGATAATTTGCTTAATTAGACCTTTTTAATTTTTTTTCAGCTCTTAAGCAGTTGCAGACTTCAAGTTAGCTATAGCATTTTATAAGAACATTTTGTCATACACAAAGTGGAACTGTGTGCGCTGAGCACAGCCATTCTCCAAGAAATTGTGGCTTTATGATACCTTGCTCAGGAACAAAGAGAACATCGATCTCGTGCATTGCATGTTTGCTTGGGTGCGGATGCAGCTTCCTCCTGTATTTTGTGACGGTTGCTTTAGACTGCCGTGGCTGGAACTATATGATATGCTAAAGGCACTGCAAAGGCATTGGAGTGCATGACGGCAGGGGGCGTGGCCCTTGGGCGATGGATAGTGTGTAAACAGTTGCCATTGTTTGTTTTGTCTGTGTGTGTATTTGTCTGTTTTATGCACGATTTACATAAATATATTACTGTGTTTGTCGTTTATGTCTGATTGTAACATTGTCCGCAAAAACAGTGACACGGATTGATGTAAAACTAGAAAACGATACCACGTGCATTGTAAATGGATGATTACAAAAAACAAACCAAAAAAACAAACAAAAAAAAAACGTTACTTGTCAGAAGTGGGATTCGAACCCACGCCTCCAGAGGAGACTGCGACCTGAACGCAGCGCCTTAGACCGCTCGGCCATCCTGACTTCTGTTCCCTATAATATAACCAAGGCAACGCTGCTGGCTGCGGCACCTGTGCGTCGCAGAGATACATCCGTATTGTTATTTATTTTACATTTTTGCACACATTTAAATAATGTAATCCTGCACATTAGACTTCCAAAGTAATATATTTCTGACATGACGATTGAATTGTAAATTTAAAAGGCGGGGATGGGTAATATATTACCAAAGTATAACTATGCCACGGTCTGGAAGCTAGCCAGTTAAATCTGGGTTCGTTTCAATGAGTATTGACTGTACCCATGTATTGCTGATTTCATGACAAACATCCCAAACGGTTTCCATGTACCTCTGGGAGGTGTTCGGTAGGTGGCGCCAGCGCTGTAACAGACTGGCTGCTAGATTGATACATTCTGAGCTCTCGAGAATCTGTAAATAATAACACGGAAGTACATCGTCCTTGTGGGTGAGAGGAGACACGCTATCGCAGTTTCAGAGCGCAGCTCGTTCACATGCTGTGCTCAGTTTAATCAACAACTATTCGTGTTCAAGACGATCGCTGATAGTTCTGTAAAGATAACAGCAGACTGCGAGGTTTCCAGTATAGACAGTCTTCCCCGAAGCATAAGAAAAGCCGCTGTGTTTGTATTAATGGAAGAGGCGAGAGTGAGACCCGTCTGTGAAATGAAAGAAGAGATGGATATCTGCGCATCCTCCGCGTCTCTCCTTGAGGAAGAACTCGCCTCTGCTATCGAGCCTGCAGTGAAAGCGGCTGTGCTGAGCGTCATGTCTGCGTTAGCAAAGTTCGTGGACAGTAAATGTGCAGTTTTCAATCTCAGACTGGACCAAAGAGACCAAGAATTTGAAAGCGTGAGATTGCGATTGGAAATAGCGGAGAGCGAGTTGAAAGCAATGCGAGACGGAGAATACACGAACACTGGCGATAAGAACTTCACACAATCTCTCACAAACACCAATGAACAATACTGCGGGGTTGACATGGATGTCCTTCATGTCCCCGAGCTGCAGCAGGAAGAGCACAGATTGGTCCACACGAGGACAGCGAAATGGAGACACACAGTGGAAGGTAAGCAGATATTTAATATAGCCGCATTGCTTTCTTCAGGAATGGTTTAAACTGCTGGCAGCAGCCTTTAGGGGATTCTTACTGGTACTGTAATAAGAAACCTCGTACAGACTGCTGCCTGTATCCAATTGGCGACTCTCTTGTCAATATAATACTGCTGCACTGATTGTTGAGTAATACAATAATGGAATATTGTTTAGAGGCAACACTTACTCACACATTCTTGTGTAAGACAAGGAGATGACAGTAGTGGTGTTAACATCGCCTAGGAAGAGCTTTCTAGTAGCAGCAAGTAAAACACATGAAGCTGTTTCTGATGACAAAGGCATGTTAGTAGATAACAAGGAAAACACGTTTCTGAGTGCAATGCTATTGTGCTGAACACCTAGATTTTGTGGCAGGACCCTACACATGATTTTATTTTAGTAACATTTCAGTTCTGTGATATTGTGTTATCCGCAAAAGACATCTCAGGATCCACCAGAACACACTGAGGGTCGCACTCCTCACATGATAATGACAGGTTACTGGATGTGCAATCTAGAATGAACCCAGTTTATGATGTAGATTTTACAGTGTTTCACTCTTCTCTCTGACACAGGTCCTTCAGAGAGAAATGCTCTCTCTCATGCTGAGGAAGGGTCGAAGGCAGGATCAGTTCCCATTCAAGAGGAGCTCTTTGACCAGGAATGGTGCAGGAGTCCAGAGCAGGCTACAGAGCTGACATCTATTGAAGGGGAGGAGGAGACACCTGCACTAGATCCTGTCCACATTAATGAAGAGATCCCTGGAATTGAACCGGTCATCATTAAAGAGGAAGTTCTTGAACTTGAATCTGACCCCATTGAAGTGGGGGGTTCTGACCACTTTGAAAAACTGCAGCAAATTCACACAGGAGAGAAACTGCATCTCTGCCTAGTATGTGGGAAGAGTCTCAGTACATCAACAGAGCTGAAAAGACACCACCGAATTCACACAGGAGAAAGACCGTACTGCTGCACTGAATGTGGAAAGAGTTTCAATACCTCTACAGATCTGAAAAGACACCATTGCATTCACACAGGAGAGAAGCCGTATTCCTGCACTCAGTGTGGGAAGAGTTTTAAACAGTTACACCATCTTAAAACACACCAGCTAATTCACCATCAAAATAAACTGTTTCACTGTAGTGGGTGTGAGAAGAGTTTCACTCAGTTAGAAACCCTGACATTACATCAGCAAACTCACACAGGAGGGAAACCTTATAGCTGTACTGAGTGTGAGAAGAGTTTCAAACAAGCATCACAGCTTAAAGCCCACCAGCGAATTCACACGGGCGAGAAACCGTATCATTGTGCTGACTGTGGGAAGAGTTTCATTCTGTCTGGAGACCTGAAGAGACACCAGCGAATTCACACAGGAGAGAAGCCGTATAGCTGTGATCACTGTGGGAAGAGATTCACCCTCTCAGGAGCACTGACAGTACATAAGCGAATTCACACAGGACAGAAGCCGTATAGCTGTGATCACTGTGGGAAGAGATTCAGTCAGGCAGGAAATCTGATGTCACACCTTCGAGTTCACACAGGGGAGCAGTCGACTCACTGCGCTCAATAAGAGAGATGTAATTTTCCACTCCCAGTTGTAAAAGCACAGAGTATCCAGACACTTCACTAGGAACAGTAGCACTGTGCCTCCATCACAAGATGACTCAGTCTAGTGGAAGCGGAGAGTATATAAGACCCTGAGATGCAATTTGACTTTTTGATCCCTTTGTCAAAATGAACTTGTCTTCTGATCCCTGATTATTAAAATATAAATCCTGGGACTGACTCGTCTGATTTTTTTGCATATATGTGTTATTATAGTTTCACAAATACAAGCTTCATTTAATTCATACTTGCACAGTCAGATTCCTGTTGCTCAACACTGCAGAGATCAGAAAGGTCAATCACAGAATTAAAAGCCCCATTAAATACTATATATATATATATATATATATATATATATATATATATATATATATATATATATATATATATAGTGGTGTTCCTGAATGAATAGCTAATCATCTCCTTGTTAAAAATTGGCAAAGGTTATAATTGTTCAAGCAATCTCACGAGTGCTGTGGTGCCCCATTTTGTTTTGGAATGTATAATGACTTGCGGTAGTGTATTTATTACCTAGTTTGTCACACTCAGGCCCCTTGCTCACTAACTATCTTGGTATCCCTGAATAGATCATTACTAGCAATGCAGAATGACTGTGTGGGACAATTGTTCTTCATTTTACCCCAAAACATGTTTCTGTAATGGCGACAGCCAAGAATACCATCTTGCAGAACTCCTTACAATGAAGAAATTGTTGTCTGCCATCACTGTACAATGTGTTTAAATACAGATATTGCAAACACCTACATTATGCAGTCGTCGAGTCACGGATATGTACCAAATATACCTCAGTGTGGCACGCTCTTGACTGTTTATATTACACATAATAAATAATGTTAACCATAAAGTTCTTACCCATAACATTAGTATTTCTGTTTGTAAATGTTACAAAAGATACGTACATGTTATTTGAACCTTTAATTCATTTCCAGGAAAATATAGGCCTATGGTATTACAGATTCTAAATAGAATAAATGGCTCTGCAATACACCTTTGTTTTTTTTGTTTAATTTGCTTCTTAAAGACTGCACTGGGAAAGGGGTGATTTATTTCAATTTAGGGAATCAAAGTGTGATAGCTATTACTTTACTGTAGAAGCTTAAACTACATTTTCATGTCCTGTTCTTGCCTAGGAAGGGAGTGGAAAGTGTTCATATATTCTTTATTTTTTCATACTGATATTCTAGTGGGTCAGGCAAAGATAACAGCATCCTGAACTCCAGCACTGCACTGTGCGTACCCTTCTGCGCTCTACTGGACCCTTTACTGGGCAAGATTTTTACCAACTATATTCCAACTGACCTACTGAGGACAGCTGGCACTATGTTGATGATGTTGCACTCATCTCACAGTCTTTCAGTGAGAAAGTGGTGGCCAAGAACCTGCAGATCTCACTTGACAGACTCTCAGATTGGTACAGTGATTGGTGAATAGCCCTCAATACCAGCAAGACCACAGCAACACTGTTCACGAGGAGGCACATCAAGGTGTCAGAATTCTCACACGTGTACTCATTATATATATATATATATATATATATATATATATATATATATATATATATATATATATATATATATATATATATATAATCCAGTGGGAAAACATTACTGCCTATCTGGGTGTCACCTTAGACACAAAGCTCAGCACACATAGGCACTCAACAGCAAGCTGGAGTGTAAGGGTCTTTTTTTAGTGTAGTGACCAACAACCTGTAGGGGCGCTAGGCCGCACATAGCGAGTGGGCGTGCCGAGGTCTCCCAGAGCCCTTGAGTCAACAGCTGCGCAGAGCGGGGCTGGTCTCGCTGGAGGGTCACGTTCTCCCTTCTCTTAATTTTTACTTTCAAACAGCTGCAACAAGCAGAGGAAAACACATGCAGCAAACTTCAAGGTTAGTAAATTAGTAAAGCAGACTGCAATCACAGGTGATGTAGGCTGTTGAAGATATATATTTTAAATGTTTAACACGAAACACAGTTGCGTAGCGTTAAGCTCAGCCTTCAGCTTCCGAGTTTCTGATTCCAGGGAAGTGGCGAGCCAACTTCCAGCAATGAGATTGCAAGGGATCTGCAGAAAACGTTATACTCACCGCACCTACCTGTTGGTGAAAGGCAAAAGAGACTGAAGTCTCCGTGCAGTGACTATTTATTACCTCCGGAGGCGGGACCGAGGACGTCACTTCACGGAGCGCCCTATCGGCAGCTTTGATATAAAATGGTCAGTAAATACCTGACAAGCAGGCATATCCGAAAAGTATTGTTTTGGTGGTCATCTTCGAATTGAAAGGGAACGTTAACTGAGTAACGTTTCCAGAGCCTCGGCAAGACGTTACTGTGTTAACGTTTCCCTTGTGAGACCAGGTTGATACATGTATATACACAGTGCAGTCCGCTTATAAGAATCACATCCGTCTTGGGTGTTTTGATTTTTATAAGCAGACCGATATGATTACTGTGGTGCAGAATCAAATTTAGCATGAGAATGATAAGAGATTGTTCCCTGGCTGCAGGGTAACGGGTTGACCACTAGATGTCACGAGTGCCCGCATGTATGCACCCCCACGAAAAATCCACAGCTGCTTTCCTTAAAGAATTATAATTGGTCAATTGGTTAACTGCTTGTTAAAGTTAATCACACCTCGATAGAAATGGGTATAGAGGCGTAAGGAAGCAGAAGTAAAAAAAAGAAACCAAAACTCGAGTAAGTGTTTGTTCCACACAAAGCACTGTTAGTTAGTGCTCCAGCTGAGAGCTAGATTTATTAGGCTTCCAAGCCGTAGGCTGGGGAAGCCTATTGTTTTTGTTAGGATTATTATTATTATTATTATTATTACACTATGTAACACAATTTTTGTTCCTGGGTAGTAAGTGTTATTTCCTAATTGCTTATGCCTCAAAAGTATAGAAAATGGCTATTATTCCCCACAAACTTTGCTTTTGTGACCAGGACAGTGATATTTTGAAATTTACCTATTTCCAATGAGAAAACGGGAGAATTTGTGTCTTTTCGTTCACATAAAGTCAGAAAAAAACAACATATGAATCCAAATTAACACTTGAAATGTATTTGCTTACGATTGTAAGTTGCCCTGGATAAGGGCGTCTGCTAAGAAATAAATAATAATAATAATAAAGTAATACAAAAATGACTACAAAAGATTTAGAAGTGAGTAGTTTTTCGAGATTTACGATTATACTGTAAATCACTTTCACGAATCAGCCCCCAAATGTAGTCTCCCATCATGTTCTCGTTATACTGTCCTTGGTAGCGGCGTTCAAAGTCTAGTATATCCTGGTGGAAGCGCTCGCCTTGCTCCTCCGAGTACGCTCCCATGTTCTCCTTGAATTTATCAAGATGAGCATCAAGGATATGGACTATGAGGGACATCCTACAGCCCATTGTGCCGTAGTTCTTCATCGAGTCTCAACCAGCTCCACATAGTTTTCGGCCTTGTGATTGCCCAGGAAGCCCCGAACCACTGCGACAAAGCTGTTCCAAGCCGCTTTCTCCTTACTAGTGAGCTTCTTGGGGAATTCATTGCACTCCAGGATCTTCTTTATCTGTGGTCCGACGAAGACACCGGCTTTGACCTTTGCCTCAGACAGCTTAGGGAAGAAGTCTTGAAGGTACTTGAAGGCTGCCGACTCCTTATCTAGAGCTCTGACAAATTGTTTCATAAGGCCCAATTTGATGTGCAGTGGTGGCATCAGCACCTTCCGGGGGTCCACCAGTGGCTCCCACTTGACGTTGTTCCTCCCCACAGAGAACTCAGTCCGCTGTGGCCAGTCCCGCCTGTGGTAGTGCGCCTTGGTGTCCCTGCTGTCCCAAAGGCAAAGATAGCAGGGAAACTTGGTAAAACCGCCTTGGAGACCCATCAGGAATGCCACCATTTTGAAGTCTCAAAATGCGTCTGCCGGATGCTTGCAGCCCCTTGATGCCATCTCAGAAAAATGCAGATATGTATCCACTTAGGCAGCTGGAACTAAACTGAACTGGTGGGCTTAAGGCCCCTGTATTTATAGTACTATTTATATTACTGGGAAGTTCTAGAAGTTACTCCAAGTTTACTCAGCACTGAATCTATCTGGAATGTTCTGGAAAATAGGTAAATTTCAAAATATCATTGTCCTGGTCACAAAAGCAAAGTTTGTGGGGAATAATAGCCATTTTCTATACTTTTGAGGCATAAGCAATTAGGAAATAACACTTACTACCCAGGAACAAAAAAAAAAAAAAAAAATTGTTACACGGTGCTGTTATTATTATTATTATTATTATTATTATTATTATTATTATTATTATTATTATTATTATTATTATTCTGCCAAAACATGCTCAAAAACTCATGAAATTCGGTACACTGGTAGATGCCTATGGATGTTAGTCGGTGATATTCAGCAAATTTGCGCAAGTCACATAGTTCGGCAGCCATATTGGATTTTGCGGAATTTGTTAAAATGCCTATGTATCGGAAACCGCTTACTGCAGAGTTCTGAAAATTGCTGTACATGTTGAGGGATAGTCCATGATTAACTGTTGTTAATATGAAGCTGATTGGTTCTGTGGTTTGGCAACCACATTGATTAATGACATAAAATTACCATAAAAATATAAAATCATCAAAATTCAAACATCTTCTTCTCTGAAACCGCTTATACGATTGAAACAAAAATTGGAATAAAACATCTCAGGATGGTGATACTGTTACGCTTGTTCGAGGGAAGTTGCTACTGTGAAAATCATGGCGTCCACGCTGCATGACATCATCAACATACGCAACTGGCTATAAAACTGCATATAACTTCTTATCGGCTGCACTAAAACGCACAAAATTTGACACGGATGTTGAGGACTATGTGATGTTGTGTCATGGTCAATATGGCGGCCTTTGGTCACATGATGTGGCAGCCATCTTGGATTTTATGAAAAGTTTGGACAATATTCAAAAGTCTTCTTCTCATGAACGGTAAATAGTATAGCTACTTAAGGAAAAATGGATCGGTCACATGGTGTGGCAGCTATGTATCTTAAACAACAACTCCTCATGAGCCCTTTGGCCGATTGATGTGAATCTTGGTTATACGTTACCTTTGTACTGTCCTCTAAAAGAATTAGTCAGGAAAAGTTCCTACATCACCAAACATGACCGCCATGAGCCAATCAATATGGGCAACATGCCAGTTTCACCAATTTTTTACCCTGAAACGACACATTCCCACCACTAGTGGCAGCTGTTAACATGGAAACGCGAGTACAGTCTTGGAAAAAAAAAAAAAAATTTAAAGCAGCCATTTTTCCCTGGTGTCTAGCCGATCAGTTTCACTAACTGGTGTAACTTAAACCACAGTAAATACACTGGAAAGCCTGATATTTTACACACACTACAGTATAAAAAGACACATACTGTAATCTAAGAATTATTTTTTTTTGAAAAACTTTTGTAGCTGCATCAGCGCTGGGAAAAAAAATGCAGCACACGCACACGCACACGCACACGCACGCGCGCACACACACAACTTAAAAAGGAACCGTCAAAGCTGCTGCCCAGCCTGACCTTAAAGGACCTGTGCTGTATTGTGTTCGTCATTTGTTTTGTTTATATTTTATTTTCGCTCTGTGAGCAAAGTGTTTGTTTAACCTTTTATTTTGTTATTTAATAAACTAACTTTGCCTGCAATAATGCCTCTTTGTTTTTTGGTATGTGTTTCTAGTATAAACCTACCGTCACAATGTATTGACAAGTCAATGGGAAAATTCAAAGTCTCGATATAAGTTATACGCAGTTTGTAAAACTTATGAACAAATTCGTTTTATTAAAGCTACCATGAATATAATTTCGGCAGAATGTTAATATATGGCAGGTGTCAGTTACGTTGTACCGTTTATTTTAATTATATTAAGGTGTATGTGTAGGGCTGTGTTTATAGATAAATCGGTTGATTCAATAGTATCTACATACGGAATTCAAGTGAATGTGTATACTGTACTGACAAAAATACTTACTGATATCTACAGCGATATTTTGGTTATTTGTATTTTGTGGAAAAACAAAACGTTTTAAAAAAACAATTTTATACTATAAATAAATGATTGTAACATATAATTTAAACTGGTATCATTGCAGATATACCTACCTTTGCACAATGTAACAAACTGGACCGTCAACAATATCGGCTTCCTGTTTAACTGAAGTGTACAGAACTCTAAACTGTAAACTAAAACCTAGAAATTATAACTAAACTGGAACACGACTGTGGGTTTTAAACACGTCTAAACGGTTACATTTTGTTACACTGTGTTCCAATTTAAAAATGCGCGCCAAGAGGAAACAAAAGACAAACCGCAGCAGAACAGCGCCAAACCAGAAACAGCGGGAAGGGAATGATACAGCCAATCAGAGACAGGCAAATGAAATTCTGCACGCCCTCATCCACTATGACGTCTTTTACATGCTAACAAGTATCGCACCGTTTTGTCCAATCACGAATGAGCCAGTGTGTATAAATAGCAGGAGAGCACCCTCGCATTTATTGTTGTAGTATTTTTAACTATAGTGAAGATGTCTGGAAGAGGAAAGACCGGCGGTAAAGCCCGTGCTAAGGCAAAGACTCGCTCCTCCAGGGCAGGACTGCAGTTCCCAGTCGGTCGTGTTCACAGACTGCTGCGGAAGGGAAACTATGCCCAGCGCGTCGGCGCTGGAGCCCCGGTCTATCTGGCCGCTGTGCTCGAGTACCTGACTGCTGAAATCCTGGAGCTGGCCGGGAACGCCGCCCGGGACAACAAGAAAACCAGAATCATCCCGCGTCACCTGCAGCTCGCTGTCCGCAACGACGAGGAGCTCAACAAGCTGATGGGAGGCGTCACCATCGCTCAGGGCGGAGTGCTGCCCAACATCCAGGCCGTGCTGCTGCCCAAGAAAACCGAGAAGCCAGCCAAGAAGTAAATCACTCGGACACCGCTTTTAAGATCTTCTAAAACCCCAAAGGCTCTTTTAAGAGCCACCCACTTTTTTCTATAAAAGCGCATCGAATCGGTTTCTGTTTACTGTCTGAATAATACCAAATGGTGAAAATTGAAGCAATAAATAGTGTGTGTGTGTGTGTCAGTGCAGCGTTACCATGTATCTGTCTGTAGCGATATCAAACACAGGCCTTGCCGCAGCGGGTGTAGCTGATGTTCCCCACATCAATGCCACGTTCTTTGCAAAGGAACAATATGATACAATATCAATTTACAGGCTTCCTTAGTTTTCAAGCGAGCTACATTAAAACACGCTTCCAGTTTGAAATCCACCCCTCCCGTGTTTTTTGTTTAAATTGCTGTGATGTACACTCACTCTTGCGTCCAGAAAAGTGTCCATTCAGGAAATTGTATTTTTATTTTCTGTGGATGTTTATTTTAGTTTTCAAGTCTGATTTATAGTTTTTAAATGGGGCTATTTTCTTTAGTGTTACGGGTACATGTTTAGTTTATGAATTTTCATAAACAAGTTGCTTGTCTATTGACCGTTTTTCCGTAACAATTTTAAACAGACTGCTTAATTTGAATTAAATGTATTTCTTAATACTGGGGATAAGCAATCTTTTCCTGAATGACTATACTGTATTAAAAAAAGGCGCCAACAGCTCAGAAACAATGACTGCTTAACAGAATGCGCGCAGAATTCAAATGTTCCAATCAATCATTGAGAATCTGGAATATAACCAATGAGGAACATAAACCCGCCCTAATGTGTCACAGCCTATCAGGACAGCTCGGTTCCTCTATATAGTCTCTGGTATCGGCTGCGTGTATTACTTTGTACAGTTTTTCATACTGTGTAGAAGAGTTTGAAGATGGCACGAACCAAGCAGACCGCTCGTAAGTCCACCGGTGGAAAGGCTCCCAGGAAGCAGCTCGCTACCAAGGCTGCCCGAAAGAGCGCTCCCGCTACCGGCGGCGTGAAGAAACCTCACCGCTACAGGCCTGGGACTGTGGCTCTGAGGGAGATCCGCCGCTATCAGAAATCCACCTAGCTGCTGATCCGCAAGCTGCCCTTCCAGCGGCTGGTCAGAGAAATCGCTCAGGATTTCAAGACCGACCTGCGCTTCCAGAGCTCCGCTGTGATGGCGCTGCAAGAGGCTAGCGAGGCTTACCTGGTCGGGCTCTTTGAGGACACCAACCTGTGTGCCATTCACGCCAAGAGAGTCACCATCATGCCCAAAGACATCCAGCTGGCCCGCCGCATCCGTGGAGAACGCGCTTAAACTGCAAAACCCTTAAAACAGCGAAACCCAAAGGCTCTTTTCAGAGCCACCCACTTCTCTGAAAGTGTTATATTCCAATAATTAAATAAAACAGCTGTCGTTTACACGGTAAGTGTTCGTAATTGGAGCATGTTAACTATATTACAAGTGCTTTTCAGTTTTTATTCCCAACATTGTGTTTCTTTTAGAACCATAAAAAAAATACCTATATAGACAGACCACATTTTAGACCAAAATAAAAATCGGATATCCAGATATGAAAGAAAGGCCGTTAATATCCTTAATCAGTTTCATCGTCGTTATACTTAATTAGGTAGCGATTTGTTTATTCTATTACACTATTAGAAACTGCGTGCTAAAACATCACAGGAGTGCCACGTTTATTACAGGCGGAATTTCGGGTTGAGTTCAGCTTGTTCGATGTGTAACAGGAACAGGTTTTAGTCTTTTGAAATCAATTTGTTTTATTTTTCTGTCCTCGCATCTTGGCTGACAGACTGTAGGGATGGTGGCGTTTGCTTTGTGGTGTTTTTTTCTTTTATTTCTCCCCAAGCAGTATTTATATCAAATAAACTAACAATAGTTGCATGGGTCAGATACATAAAATTAAATATATAGCTATACGTACAGACTACCTTAAATTAAGGGTATGTTTGTTGCAGTTTGCCAGTACAGTTGTCGATTTTAGGGCCTTCTACGCTACATACCCGAACTCGAGAACCGTACTCAAAAACGGGTTAATTAATCCAGATCAACGCGTCCAGTTCCTAGCAGCGCACTGAACAGTGGAAATGAATACGATAGTATCCCACCATGCAGTTTCATTTTAAAATGTGTTGTGTCCATATTAATAGAGGTGCATACTGCTAAAAAAAAAAAAAAAAAAAAAGCAAATGCGCGCGCACAGAAGAAGGGCTTGAAGTTTTCATGTTATATTTCTAATCAGATGACATCCCCATCACTACTCAGAAAAACGCAGGAGCATCTCCTGATACTGTATGAAGTGAATGATTATTAAATGAATTTAAATTCTTCCTTGATATTGTGGGTGGCTCTGAAAAGAGCCTTTGTGTTCAAATGTAGCCGATGGAAATCCTTAACCTCCGAATCCGTACAGAGTGCGACCCTGGCGCTTCAGCGCATACACCACGTCCATAGCGGTGACGGTCTTTCTCTTGGCGTGCTCAGTGTAGGTGACGGCATCCCGGATCACATTCCCTTATACCTGAAAATCTGACTAATATTAAAAAATGTGACGTTTCCGAATCTAACATGAAATACTGAACAACTGCATTATGGCTTCTACAGACTTATATACAATGCCATTTCGTAGTTCATTTGATTACATAATGTGAAATAAAAAATCTAAATGATATTAATTATTTTAAAGGGGTTTCAAACATAGAATTCGAGGTAATGCAACACCTTTTGCCACAGCTGTACCTGCGGGGCGCCGCCATGTTTCACCGTCTGTTCGACCGAGAAAGCGGAACACGTTCCACGGCGGGACATTTCGCCACATCGCCTTGTGTATTCAGGAAAAAAACTGCTCTCTTTAGAAAGATGTGTTGGCTCTGAAAAGAGCCTTTGGGTTCATTGTTACATCGTCGCTTTAACTGCTCACTTCTTTTTAGGAGCCGCCTTCTTCGCTGCGGGTTTAGCTGCCTTGGTCACCTTTTTAGGTTTAGGCGCTGCCTTCGCTTTCTTCGGGCTCTTCTTTGCGACCTTTTTAGGCTTGGCAGCCGCTTTCTTCGGGCTCTTGGGCGCCTTCTTCACAGCTTTCGGTTTCTTCGCTTTCGTAGGAGTCTTCTTGGGTGTCGCTGCTTTCTTTGCCGAAACCTTTTTCGTTGTTTTCTTGACAACCGCTTTCTTTGCCGCTGGTTTCTTGGGAGCTGCCTTCTTCTTGGCCGCCTTCTCCTTGGCTTCAGCCGCCTTTTTGTTGAGCTTGAAGGAGCCCGAGGCGCCGGTGCCCTTGGTCTGTAGCAGGGTCTCCTTGGTCACCAGGCTCTTGAGGGCTCTATTGACGAGGGAGTTGTTCTTCTCCACATCGTAGCCGCCGGCCTGCAGGATCTTCTTGAGCGCCGCCACGGACAGCCCGCTGCGCTCCTTGGAGGCAGACACAGCCTTGACGATGAGCTCCGACACGCTGGGACCCGATTTCTTGGGCTTGGCCGCGGTCTTCTTCTTGGGAGCTTTAGCCGGAGCAGGGGCGGCTGGTGCTGGAGCAATTTCTGCCATTTTTACTGTTTAAACACGACAAAAACGAACGCGTAATACTGGACTGTTTTGTATATCACAGAATGTGAGCAGAAAGGCGGAGAGCGGAACTTATCCACATGATGAGAACCGTGTAGACTCAACTGACCCGCAGGCAACATTCTCATTATGAAAACGCCCTGTCTTGTGTTTTCTACCCGCACAAAGTATACAATTTGATAATGAAATACGAACAAATATACACAAACAACCGAGGTTATCAAAACAGAAGTGTTGAGTTTACAATAAAACTTATTCTTTGACCGGGAACTTTGCTGCATTTCTAATTGAGGTGACCAAAACTGCACTATCCTCCAGCGAAAACAATCTGCTCGCTCAGTACTTTGCTACATGTTTTTAATATAAAATGACAATTGTGTTATTTAAAGTAACTGTGTGATTGGTTTCACAAACGAGAAGGCTATCCAAACACAATTTCATAAGTTTGAAGCGTGAAGTTTGTAAAACTGGACATTTAATCACCTTTATGTGAGGCGCGGTTAACACACTGCAGCACGCACTGCCGGAACATCCCATTGTAATCGATTGGGAGAATTACTTTGTTGAATTGTATGATTTCTCTTATCCCTGACCCACACTTCTTAAAACAATGTAAGGACCCTGGCATCACCACAGCATTCTCTGAGTAGTTTATATATTTCATTCGTGGTGTATTTCATACGCAATGCCACCTCTGTCTCCTGGTGAGGAAAAAAAAAAGTTTTTTTCACACTGTGTGTGTGTTTCTATAAACATGTGTTTGCCTCTGCAGAAATACAGCTGTAATACGAAAGGAAATGCATAACCATTATGTAGGAAAACAATTGTGAAACAACTTATTTTGTATCAGGTTAAAGTACAATTCAATAAATAACTCTACATTCGCGTTGTTAATCAGCGACACTGTGCAGTGAATGCGCGTCAGCAGTTTCGTGCTTAACCCGCGCTCACAGACACGGCTCAGTGGTGGGCGGGTCTCATGTGTGCGCGCTCTTCTTTGCTGGCTACATTTTCAATCAGGTCCGGTCTGTGCGTATATAATTGAACCTCAGCCCAAGTTTCAAGTATTCTGTTAATTTTATAATATACAGCTGTAAGATGTCTGGAAGAGGCAAAGGTGGTAAAGGACTCGGGAAAGGAGGCGCCAAGCGTCATCGGAAAGTGCTCCGTGATAACATCCAGGGCATCACCAAGCCTGCTATCCGCCGCCTGGCTCGCCGCGGAGGAGTGAAGCGAATCTCCGGGCTGATCTATGAAGAGACCCGCGGGGTGTTGAAGGTGTTTCTGGAGAATGTGATCCGGGATGCCGTCACCTACACTGAGCACGCCAAGAGAAAGACCGTCACCGCCATGGATGTGGTGTATGCTCTGAAGCGCCAGGGTCGCACTCTGTACGGATTCGGAGGTTAAAGATTTTCATCGGCTACATTTGAACACAAAGGCTCTTTTCAGAGCCACCCACAATATCAAGCAAGAATTTAAATCCATGTAGTAATTTTTATACATATCTATGTAAACTCTAAATTCCAGTTTTTTATTTGTGTGTGTGTGTGTATGTATATGTGTGTGTGTGTGTGTGTGTATATATATATATATATATATATGCGTTTTGGAAGTTTCGTTTAAAGAGTTTGCATTGATAAAGTACTAACGACCTCATTTAATTATTGTAGTATGTTGGTCTAAACTAAGGAAAGAGGTATTGTTTTAGAAATTTGCGCAGCTTTAAGCAAAAACACCGCTGTTTCTCAACATTAACAAACTGCTGATCTCGCATCAATAGCAGTGTATTGATTGGAGATACCTTCCAGCCCTCCTTACGCCGAGAGGCTGCCTGTCACCGGGGGGATGCGTTGCTCAGATGCACGGGATTCTACAGCGGGGTGTCGTGGCCGAGTGGGTAAGAGATGGACTGGAAATCATTGGGGTCTCACCGCGCAGGTTCCTTTTGTATAGTTTAATCTCATTCAAACCGTAGATAGGATGTGTAGGAATGTTTTTCATGTGGGCACAAATCTGAGCCTGTCTCACTGAACCTCATCCAGAGGATACTCGAGTTAAAACAGACACGGTGGGCTAAAAATCTACAGCGATATTTTGGTTATTTGTATTTTGTGGAAAAACAAAACGTTTTAAACTATTAAAACGTTTAAAACTATTTTATACTTTTATTAAATGATTGTAACATATAATTTAAACTGGTATCATTGCAGATATACATACCTTTGCACAATGTAACAAACTGGACCGTCAACGATATCGGCTTCCTGGTTAACTAAAGTGCACAGAACTCTAAACTGTAAACTAAAACCTAGAAATTATAACTAAACTCGAACATGACTGTGGGGCAGTGTGGTTTTAAACACGTCTAAAAGGTTACATTTTGTTACACTGTGTTCCAATTTAAAAATGAGGAGCCAAGACGAAAACAAAAGACAAACAGCAGCAGAACAGCGCCAAACCAGAAACAGCGGGAAGGGAATGATACAGCCAATCAGAGACAGGCAAATAAAATTCTGCCCCCCCTCATCCGCTATGACGTTGTTAACATTCTAACAAGTATTGCACCGTTTTGTCCAATCACGAATGAGCCAGTGTGTATAAAAAGCAGGAGAGCAACCTCGCATTTCTTGTTGTAATATTCTTAACTATAGTGAAGATGTCTGGAAGAGGAAAGACCGGCGGTAAAGCCCGTGCTAAGGCAAAGACTCGCTCCTCCAGGGCAGGACTGCAGTTCCCAGTCGGCCGTGTTCACAGGCTGCTGCGGAAGGGAAACTATGCCCAGCGTGTCGGCGCTGGAGCCCCGGTCTATCTGGCCGCTGTGCTCGAGTACCTGACTGCTGAAATCCTGGAGCTGGCCGGGAACGCCGCCCGGGACAACAAGAAAACCAGAATCATCCCGCGTCACCTGCAGCTCGCTGTCCGCAACGACGAGGAGCTCAACAAGCTGATGGGAGGCGTCACCATCGCTCAGGGCGGAGTGCTGCCCAACATCCAGGCCGTGCTGCTGCCCAAGAAAACCGAGAAGCCAGCCAAGAAGTAAATCACTCGGACACCGCTTTTAAGATCTTCTAAAACCCCAAAGGCTCTTTTAAGAGCCACCCACTTTTTTCTATAAAAGCGCATCGAATCGGTTTCTGTTTACTGTCTGAATAATACCAAATGGTGAAAATTGAAGCAATAAATAGTGTGTGTGTTAGTGCAGCGTTACCATGTATCTGTCTGTAGCGATATCAAACACAGGCCTTGCCGCAGCGGGTGTAGCTGATGTTCCCCCCATCAATGCCACGTTCTTTGCAAAGGAACAATATGATACAATATCAATTTACAGGTTTCCTTAGTTTTCAAGCGAGCTACATTGAAACATGCTTCCAGTTTGAAATCCACCCTCTCCCGTGTTTTTTGTTTAAATTGCGGTGATGTACACTCACTCTTGCGTCCAGAAAAGTGTCCATTCAGGAAATTGTAGTTTTATTTTCTGTGGTTATTTATTTTAGTTTTCAAGTGTGATTTATAGTTTTTAAATGGGGCTATTTTCTTTAGTGTTACGGGTACATGTTTAGTTTATGTATTTTCATAAACAAGTTGCTTGTCTATTGACCGTTTTTCCGTAACAATTTTAAACAGACTGCTTAATTTGAATTATATGTATTTCTTAATACTGGGGATAAGCAATGTTTTCCTGAATGACTATACTGTATTAAAAAAAAGGCGCCAACAGCTCAGAAACAATGACTGCTTAACAGAATGCGCGCAGAATTCAAATGTTCTAATCAATCATTGAGAATCTGGAATATAACCAATGAGGAAAATAAACCCGCCCTAATGTCTCACAGCCTATCAGGACAGCGCAGTTCCTCTATATAGTCTGTGGTGTCGGCTGCGTGAATTACTTTGTACAGTTTTTCATACTGTGTACAAGAGTTTAACGATGGCAAGAACCAAGCAGACCGCTCGTAAGTCCACCGGTGGAAAGGCTCCCAGGAAGCAGCTCGCTACCAAGGCTGCCCGAAAGAGCGCTCCCGCTACCGGCGGCGTGAAGAAACCTCACCGCTACAGGCCTGGGACTGTGGCTCTGAGGGAGATCCGCCGCTATCAGAAATCCACCGAGCTGCTGATCCGCAAGCTGCCCTTCCAGCGGCTGGTCAGAGAAATCGCTCAGGATTTCAAGACCGACCTGCGCTTCCAGAGCTCCGCTGTGATGGCGCTGCAAGAGGCTAGCGAGGCTTACCTGGTCGGGCTCTTTGAGGACACCAACCTGTGTGCCATTCACGCCAAGAGAGTCACCATCATGCCCAAAGACATCCAGCTGGCCCGCCGCATCCGTGGAGAACGCGCTTAAACTGCAAAACCCTTAAAACAGCGAAACCCAAAGGCTCTTTTCAGAGCCACCCACTTCTCTGAAAGTGTTATATTCCAGTAATTAAATAAAACTGCTGTCGTTTACACGGTAAGTGTTCGTAATTGGAGCATGTTAACTATATTACAAGTGCTTTTCAGTTTTTATTCCCAACATTGTGTTTCTTTTAGAACCATAAAAAAAATACCTATATAGACAGACCACATTTTAGACCAAAATAAAAATCGGATATCCAGATATGAAAGAAAGGCCGTTAATATCCTTAATCAGTTTCATCGTCGTTATACTTAATTAGGTAGCGATTTGTTTATTCTATTACACTATTAGGAACTGCGTGCTAAAACATCACAGGAGTGCCACGTTTATTACAGGCGGAATTTCGGGTTGAGTTCAGCTTGTTCGATGTGTAACAGGAACAGGTTTTAGTCTTTTGAAATCAATTTGTTTTATTTTTCTGTCCTCGCATCTTGGCTGACAGACTGTAGGGATGGTGGCGTTTGCTTTGTGGTGTTTTTTTTCTTTTATTTCTCCCCAAGCAGTATTTATATCAAATAAACTAACAATAGTTGCATGGGTCAGATACATAAAATTAAATATATAGCTATACGTACAGACTACCTTAAATTAAGGGTACGTTTGTTGCAGTTTGCCAGTACAGTTGTCGATCTTAGGGCCTGTCTACGCTACATAACCGAACTCGAGAACCGTACTCAAAAACGGGTTAATTAATAGAGCTCAACGCGTCCAGTTCCTAGCAGCGCATTGAACAGTGGACATGAATTGATAGTATCCCACCATGCAACTTCATTTTAAAGTGTTATGTCCATATTAAGAGGTGCATACTGCTAAATAAAAGAAATACAAGTATTTTTGGGGAAAGAAAAGTAAATGCGCGCGCACAAGTATGGATTGAAGTTTTCATGTTATATTTCTAATCAGATGACATCCCCATCACTACTCAGAAAAACGCAGGAGCAACTCCTGATAATGTATAAAGTGAATGATTACTAAATGAATTTGAAGTCTTTCTTGATATTGTGGGTGGCTCTGAAAAGAGCCTTTGTGTTCAAATGTATCCGATGAAAATCCTTAACCTCCGAATCCGTACAGAGTGCGACCCTGGCGCTTCAGCGCATACACCACATCCATAGCGGTGACGGTCTTTCTCTTGGCGTGCTCAGTGTAGGTGACAGCATCCCGGATCACATTCTCCAGAAACACCTTCAACACCCCGCGGGTCTCTTCATAGATCAGCCCGGAGATTCGCTTCACTCCTCCGCGGCGAGCCAGGCGGCGGATAGCAGGCTTGGTGATGCCCTGGATGTTATCACGAAGCACTTTGCGATGACGCTTGGCGCCTCCTTTCCCAAGCCCTTTGCCGCCTTTGCCTCTTCCAGACATCTCGTAGCTATGTATTATAAAGTTAATACAATACTTAAAACATCGGCTGAGGTTCTTTTACATCAGCACAGACCGGACCTGATTGAAAAAGAAGCCAGCAAAGAAGAGCGCGCACACATCAGACCCGCCCACCACTGAGCCGTGTCTGTGAGCGCGGGTTATCCACGAAACTGCTGACGCGCATTCACTGCACAGTGTCGCTGATTAACAACGCGAATGTGGAGTTATTTATTGAATTGTACTTTAACCTGATTCAAAATAAGTTGTTTCACATTGTTTTCCTACATAATGGTTATGCATTTCCCTTCGTATTACAGTTGTATTTTTGCAGAGGCAAACACATGTTTACACACACACACACACTTTTTTCTCACCAGGAGACAGAAATACACCACCTATTAAATATTTAAAATACTCAGAGAATGCTGTGGTGATGCCAGGGTCCTTACATTGTTTTAAAAAGTGGGGGTCAGGGATAAGAGAAATCATACAATTCAATAAAGTAATTCTCCCAATCGATTACAATGGGATGTTCCGGCAGTGCGTGCTGCAGTGTGTTAACCGCGCCTCACATAAAGGTGATTAAATGTCCAGTTTTACAAACCTCACGCTTCAAACTTATGAAATTGTGTTTGGATAGCCTTCTCGTTTGTGAAACCAATCACACAGTTACTTTAAATAACACAATTGTCATTTTATATTAAAAACATGTAGCAAAGTACTGAGCGAGCAGATTGTTTTCGCTGGAGGATAGTGCAGTTTTGGTCACCTCAATTAGAAATGCAGCAAAGTTCCCGGTCAAAGAATAAGTTTTATTGTAAACTCAACACTTCTGTTTTGATAACCTCGGTTGTTTGTGTATATTTGTTCGTATTTCATGATCAAATTGTATATTTTGTGCGGGTAGAAAACACAAGACAGGACGTTTTCATAATGAGCGGGTAGCCTGCGGGTCAGTTGAGTCTATACGGTTCTCAACAAGAGGATAAGTTCCGCTCTCCGCCTTTCTGCTCACATTTTGTGATACACACAAGGTTAGTGTTGCGCGTTTGTATTACTGATAGTTTTCTTTGTGTCCAACACTGTTAGCTATGTCAGAAATTGCTCCAGCACCAGCCGCCCCTGCTCCGGCTAAAGCTCCCAAGAAGAAGACCGCGGCCAAGCCCAAGAAATCGGGTCCCAGCGTGTCGGAGCTGATCGTCAAGGCTGTGTCTGCCTCCAAGGAGCGCAGCGGGCTGTCCGTGGCGGCGCTCAAGAAGATCCTGCAGGCCGGCGGCTACGATGTGGAGAAGAACAACTCCCTCGTCAATAGAGCCCTCAAGAGCCTGGTGACCAAGGAGACCCTGCTACAGACCAAGGGCACCGGCGCCTCGGGCTCCTTCAAGCTCAACAAAAAGGCGACGGAAGCCAAGGAGAAGGCGGCCAAGAAGAAGGCAGCTCCCAAGAAACCAGCGGCAAAGAAAGCGGTTGTCAAGAAAACAACGAAAAAGGTTTCGGCAAAGAAAGCAGCGACACCCAAGAAGACTCCTACGAAAGCGAAGAAACCGAAACCTGTAAAGAAGGCGCCCAAGAGCCCGAAGAAAGCGGCTGCCAAGCCTAAAAAGGTCGTAAAGAAGAGCCCGAAGAAAGCGAAGGCAGCGCCTAAACCTAAAAAGGTGACCAAGGCAGCTAAACCCGCAGCGAAGAAGGCGGCTCCTAAAAAGAAGTGAGCAGTTAAAGCGACGATGTAACAATGAACCCAAAGGCTCTTTTCAGAGCCAACACATCTGTCTAAAAAGAGCAGATTTTTTCCTGAATACACAAGGCGATGTGGTGAAATGTCCCGCCGTGGAACGTGTTCCGCTTTCTCGGTCGAACAGACGGTGAAACATGGCGGCGCCCCGCAGGTACAGCTGTGCCCAAAGGTATTGCATTACTTTGAATTGTGTGATTGAAACACCTTTAAAATACTAAATAAACAAATTTAAATATTTTATTGACATCATGTAACCAAATCAACTACTAAATGATATCGTACAAGTCTATAAGAAGTAATAATGCAGTTGTACAGTATTTCATGTTAGATTCGGAAACGTCACATTTTTCAATATTAGTCAGATTTTCGTCAAGTATATGGAAATCCAGAATGCGACTGTAATTCAACCTGTTAATATAACGATATTCAGCAGATAACCTTTGAGTTTTTAAGAAGCAAAAACTTAATTCTACAGGGTGATGCAAAACGCGTTGCCATTGCAGCACTAGTGATTTCGCTGATGAAAAAACATCACCGAACACAAACACCACCATCCCCACATCGCTGTTAGCCAAGCTGCTAAAACAGAAACACAGAACAAACTGATTTCGAGAAAAGACTCAATCCTGTTCCTGTTGCACGTCGCACAAGCTGAACGTGTCCGAGCCGGTTCACCTCCCGAAATTCCGCCTGTAATAAACGTGGCACTCCTGTGATGTTTTAGCACGCAGTTTCTAATAGTGTAATAGAATAAACAAATCGCTACCTAATTAAGTATAACGACGATGAAACTGATTAAGGATACTAACGGTCTTTCTTTCATATCTGGATATCCGATTTTTATTTTGGTCTAAAATGTGGCCACTCTATCAATCTAGATATTTTTTTGATGTTTCGAAAAGAAACACAATGTTGGGAAGAAAAACCGAAACGCACTTATAATATAATGTTAACATGTTCCAACTGCGAAACTTAAACAATATAACACTTACCGTGTAAACTACAGCTGTTTTATTTAAAATTATTGGAATATAACACTTTCAGAGAAGTGGGTGGCTCTGAAAAGAGCCTTTGGGTTTCACTGTTTTAAGGGTTTTGCAGTTTAAGCGCGTTCTCCACGGATGCGGCGGGCCAGCTGGATGTCTTTGGGCATGATGGTGACTCTCTTGGCGTGAATGGCACACAGGTTGGTGTCCTCAAAGAGCCCGACCAGGTAAGCCTCGCTAGCCTCTTGCAGCGCCATCACAGCGGAGCTCTGGAAGCGCAGGTCGGTCTTGAAATCCTGAGCGATTTCTCTGACCAGCCGCTGGAAGGGCAGCTTGCGGATCAGCAGCTCGGTGGATTTCTGATAGCGGCGGATCTCCCTCAGAGCCACAGTCCCAGGCCTGTAGCGGTGAGGTTTCTTCACGCCGCCGGTAGCGGGAGCGCTCTTTCGGGCAGCCTTGGTAGCGAGCTGCTTCCTGGGAGCCTTTCCACCGGTGGACTTACGAGCGGTCTGCTTGGTTCGTGCCATCTTCAAACTCTTCTACACAGTATGAAAAACTGTACAAAGTAATACACGCAGCCGACACCAGAGACTATATAGAGGAACTGAGCTGTCCTGATAGGCTGTGACACATTAGGGCGGGTTTATGTTCCTCATTGGTTATATTCCAGATTCTCAATGATTGATTGGAACATTTGAATTCTGCGCGCATTCTGTTAAGCAGTCATTGTTTCTGAGCTGTTTGCGCCTTTTTTTTTTAAACACAGTATAGTCATTCAGGAAAAGATGGCTAATTCCCAATATTAAGAAATACTTTCCTTTCAAATTAAGCAGTTTGTGTTTAAAATTGTAACGGAAAAACTCTCAACAATAGACCAGCAATACTTATTTATGACGAGAGAAAATACATAAACCAAACATGTACCCTTGAGACTATCGTTTTTAATAGGGCTATTTTCTTTAATCAGAATTTATATTGTATCATGCTGTTTCTTTGCAAGGAAGGTGGCATTGATGTGGGGAATGTTGGTTACACCGGCTGCGACAAGGCCAGTGTTTGATATGGCTAGAGAGACGTGGTAACGCTGCACTGACACGCACACTATTTATTGCTTCAATTTTCACTATTTGGTATTATTCACAGTAAACAGAAACGGATTCAATGCGCTTTTATAGAAAAAAGTGGGTGGCTCTTAAAAGAGCCTTTGGGGTTTTATAAGATCTTAAAAGCGGCGTCCGAGTGATTTACTTCTTGGCTGGCTTCTCGGTTTTCTTGGGCAGCAGCACGGCCTGGATGTTGGGCAGCACTCCGCCCTGAGCGATGGTGACGCCTCCCATCAGCTTGTTGAGCTCCTCGTCGTTGCGGACAGCGAGCTGCAGGTGACGCGGGATGATTCTGGTTTTCTTGTTGTCCCGGGCGGCGTTCCCGGCCAGCTCCAGGATTTCAGCAGTCAGGTACTCGAGCACAGCGGCCAGATAGACCGGGGCTCCAGCGCCGACACGCTGAGCATAGTTTCCCTTCCGCAGCAGCCTGTGGACACGGCCGACTGGGAACTGCAGTCCTGCCCTGGAGGAGCGAGTCTTTGCCTTAGCACGGGCTTTACCGCCGGTCTTTCCTCTTCCAGACATCTTCACTGTAATTTGGAATAACAATAAAAGCGAGGTTGCTCTCCTGCTCTTTTATACACACCGACTCATTCGTGATTGGACAAAACGGTGCAAAACTTATTATAATATTAAAGACGTCATAGTGGATGAGGGCGTGCAGAATTTCATTTGCCTGTCTCTGATTGGCTGTATCATTCCTTGCCCGCTGTTTCTGGTTTGTCGCTGTTCTGCTGCTGTTTGTCTTTTGTTTTCGTCTTGGCGCCTAAATTTTAACACAGTGTAACAAAATGTAACCGTTTAGAAGTGTTTAAAACCACACTGCCCAGTCATGTTCGAGTTTAGTTATAATTCCTAGGTTTTAGTTTACAGTTTAGAGTTCTGTGCACTTCAGTTAACTAGAAAGTCGATATTGTTGACTGTCCAGTTTGTTTCCATGGTGTAAAGGTCGTTGTATCTACAATGATACTGCATTTAAGAAACCTCATTAAAAGCAAGAGTTTAATTCATTTACTAATCATTCACTTTATACAACATGAGATGCTCTTTGGGTTAGTGTGTTAATTGTATATTTATACATCTGCATAAACTCTAAATTCCAAACAAGTGTATGTGTGTGTGTGTGTGTGTAATATATGTTATATACATACATATATATATATATATATATATATATATATATATATATATATATATATATATATATATGTATGTGCGTTTTGGAAGTTATTAATGCAAACTCTCTTTAAACAAAATAAAGTACAGATAATGTACTAACAAGCTCATTTATTTATTTATGTTTGTGTAAACTAGGGAAAGAGGCATTGTTCTATAAACTTGAACAGTCTTAAGTAAAAACACCGCTACTTCTAAACATCAACTTTTAAACAAAGTGCTGCTATCGCAGAAACAGCAGTGTATTCACGGGGAGGCTGATCAAACTCTTCTAATGTAAACAACAAATGATTGTAACATTATTCAAACTAGTATTATTATTATTATTATTATTATTATTATTATTATTATTATTTATTTCTTAGCAGACGCCCTTACCCAGGGTGATTTACAACAGTTACAAGATATCATGTTATTTTTTACATACAATTACATTATTATTATTTTATACACATTATTTTTACATACAATTACCCATTTATGCTGTTGGGTTTTTACTGGAGCAATCTAGGTAAAGTACCTTGCTCAAGGGTACAGTAGCGGTGCCCCCCACCTGGGATTTAACGCACGACCCTTCGGTCAAGAGTCCAGAGCCCTGACCACTACTCCACACTGCTGCCCTCATTGCAGATATAACAACCTTTACACAATGTAAACAAACTGGACAGTCAACAATATCGACTTTTAGTTAACTGAAGTGCACAGAATTCTAAAATGTAAACTAAAACCTAGGAATTATAATTAAACAAGAACACGACTGTGGGACAGCTGGGCTTTAAACACTTCTAAAACAGTTACATTTTTTTTGTCTTCCAATTTAAAAGTGCATGCCAAGAGGAAACAAACGACAAACCAGAAACAGTGGGCAGGGAATGATACAACCAATCAGAGGCATGCAATAAAATTCTGCATGCCCTCATACACTATGCAGTCTTTAACGTGCTAACAAGTATTACACCGTTTTGCCCATTACGAAACAGCCGCTGTGTATAAAATAGCAGGAGAGCAGACGCGCATTTATTGTTGTGATATTCTGAATTACAGTGAAGATGTCTGGAGAAGGAAAGGGGGTATTCTAACAATGTAATACAGGCTGTATTGAATATCTCAAAAAAAAAAAAAAATTTGAATGCTTCTCATCCCTTAGGCTATGATCAAGTGTGAGTGGTTTTGACTACTGCATTTGTAAGTCATTCGGGGAGAAAAGGCGCAGGACATGCCGTCCAAATTCTACCAGTCAGCCGACCCGGCTGGACTAAAGAACACTGCCCGGTTCCATTGGAAGAAGGAAGGTGAACTGCCCGAAAGAAAAAAAAACTTTATTTTGCTTGTGCTTGTGGATTGCCTGGGAGTTGATATCTCAGAAATTTATTGTCAGCAGAGGAATAAATCGAGGAGAGTTATTTGATGTGACTATAGACTCCAGCTATTCTTTCAGGCACTCGTTGGATAAATGCAATGAGAAGGAAGACCAAGCTCCGAGATCTGACTACCAGATGGAGTCCCTGGTAAGGTTGAATTTTCGTTTTATTACAGTTCACATGCACATCACTCATGTGCCGGACTCTGCTCTCATATTTTTCCTGAAAAAGCATGTGGATGTGATTTCTGGTGTACAAAGGCTTAAAGATGATTTGGGCGTTTGGACAGCAAAGAGACAAGTACAAGATCTGCTTCGTCCAGACGCGAGTGGTTTTGATGGTTTTCAACATCCCCCAGCAAGTTTCTCTTTCGGAGCAGATAAGGGTTTCCTCTTTTTTGTAAAAAATGTCAGGGGTTTGAAACCTTGAGGACGGCTGTGGTCTACAGAGATGTAGAAACTGTGGTGAGTTGGGGCATGTGGCTAGGGACTGTAGGACGGGGCATTTGTATAAGGATTGTCCGGAGAGAAGGCAATCTTATGCCGACGTGGCTGCCGCAAGAGACGAGTGCCTGGGAGGAGCAGAGAGAGGAGTGGAGGGAAACTGTGATTTATGAGGTGGAAAAGATCCTGAGCCCCCTGCCAGCCAGCCCTGAGAGGGAGGTGGAGAAGGTGGATGGAGAGGAAGAAGTAGTGCTGGAGGTAGACCAGGATACAGGAGCAGAGAGTGAGGCAGAGGAGGGAATGGAGTTGGCTCAGGCAGCAGAAAGGAAAGCAAAAAAATAGAAGAAATTGAGAAACGGGTCCTCCTAGACCAGGGCTCAACTGGAGGGATTGAAACTGCTAATAGATTTGAGAGCCTTTCCAAAGATAGTGGAGCAGGGGACAAGGAGGTGCAGCTCTCTGACCCTGAAGTGGTGGACTCCAGTGGGGGCCTGCCGTCATTGGAGGTGGAAAGAGAGTCAGTTTCAGACTCCATTCTGCCCTCCAAAACAGCTGCATTGTTGGAGATTGAAGAGACCCCTAGACTTTTGGGAGAAAGTATAGAGAGGGATCCTTCGAGAGCTCCGCTTCCCCTTAGCCCAAATAGGGAAGCTATAGGTTCTATGCCATGAAATGAGAGGCCTTTATTGTTGATTTGGAGGGGTCAGGAGGTCTCACTAGTTGGGAAGGAGGAGAAGGTGTGGGTTAAGGGATATGTGAACTCATTTTCTTTTTCGAAGTATGGACCTGAAACTGTATTAAATGTTCAGGGTTTGAGGGACAGAGGGAAAAGAGCTGCTTTGTTTCTTTCCCTGAAATCACTGGACTTCCATGCCTGTTTTAAACAGGAATGTCACAGGAATTAAAGGACAAAAAGGACATTGAAAAGTTCACAGCAGAATGGACGGGGAGACTCTAGATGGAGTTTTGGCAATGTACATGCGGATGGGGTTGGGGTTTTGTTCAAAGGGAATGTGTATATTGAAAATGTAGTTATATTAATTCCTGGGAGGATAATGTATATTGACTGTAAGTTTGGTGATATTGGTTTAAGGTCAATTAATGTATATGCCCCAGCCAAGAGGAGTATGAGGTTAGAGGCATTTAAATGCCTACCAAATATTTTATGTTCCAATAGAAGAATAATTATGGGGGGTGACAAATAAGTTAAATGCTCTGTGTAGTTTGAATTTTGAATGTGCCACCCCAGCTTGCTCTGCGACGCTCAGCCAATAGGCAGGGACGGGACGTTTAAGAGAATTGTGGGATATGAGGGAGCGAGTCATAGAAGGAAAGGTATATTTCAAGGTTTTAAAACGACATATCCCACAACTACACAGATAGACACTGAGAATTTAACTTATTTGTTTTTAAACTACTGACTGTCTCTGTTGAACCGAATACTGTTTTGTTTTTAGCCATATTTTTATTTTCATCGGCAGACGCGCTCTGGATGCAAGTACAGTGCTGACATGTCATTTCCTAAAATTATATTAAGCGAGGTTTCCCGTAAATATGTAAAGAAAAAGGCAGTGTATATTTTAGCACTACTACAAGACCATGTACAGAATTAAAACGAATGAACTAAATAATAGTAATTGTTTTGTAACAATTTAATTGGTTTAAAAGGAAACATGATTATCCATAAACTAATGTTCACAGAAAAAAATTTCGACAAAAGCTGCCGCGAAGCGCTGTGGTTGAAAGTGAAAACGTTACCCACGTAACGGTTTTTCCTCCAGAAAGGAGAAATGCGGAAACGTCAATCTGTTAACATTTCTCTCATGAGACTGGGCAACCCTATCTTCACCTTTCAATGCGTTGGTGATCACCTAACGGACCCCATGTGTTACTCATGGGGGACCACACAGACCATTCCAATGGGTCTGATGTGTCTTGATAACGCCGAATCAATGCATGGATTACAGTCCGATCGGGTGGTCTCTGGAGGTAGAGGGGGTGGAGCGGGGGCAAGGTTATTGGAAAATGAACGTATCTGTGTTAGACAGTAAGGAGTTCAGAGATCAGTTCAGGGATTTGTATGAATGGTGGAGAGATTTAAAATGGGCCTTTAAATCAAAGAGTGAGTGGTGGGAGGGGGTAAAGAAAAAAGTTAAAGTGATGTGTCAGATGTATAGTAGGGGGAGGAGAAAGAGGGAGAGATATCTGGAGAATAAGATTCAAAGGGACTTGGAGAAAATGCATGAAAGAATGAATAAAGGGGAAGAGATAGACTGGGAGGTATATAGAAGTTTGAAAAGAAAGTGGAAACTTGAGGTGAGAAAAAAGCCAGAAGGTTTTATTTCAGGCAAGGGTGGAGAGGAGAGGGAAGGATGAAAAATGTTCAAAGGTTTTTTTTCAATCAATAAAGGAAAGGAAAATGACATCATATATAACTGAGATTAGGACTGAGAATGGGAAAACAACAGATAAGGGGGGAATCTTAAAGCATACTCTGGTTTTTTTGTCAAGATTTATTTAAAGAGAGAGATAACCAAGAAAAATAGAGTTTCTCTTGGAAAATATCGATAGGAAACTAAGTTGGGAAGAAGGGGTTAATTTAGACAAAGGGCTTGACTTGAGAGATGGAGAGGGCTATGAAATCTCTGAAGACTGGGAAGTCTCTAGGTAGTGATGGCATGCCACGGGAATTTTATGATTGTTTTTGGGATCTTATTGCAGAGGATTTAGAGGAGGTGTATGAAGAAATGCTGGAGAAAGGTTTTTTTACCTGATACTGTGAGAATGGGGATCATTTCTCTCATATATATATATATATATATATATATATATATATATATATATATATATATATAAACTGTTTGAAAAACTGGAGGCCAATAACTTTATTGAATGTTGACAATAAAATACTGGGTAAAATAATAGTGAATAGACTGAAGGGGGTAATGGCGTGTGACGTGTGGGGTGGTAGGAAGGTCTTGCGCCTTGAATTTACAATAAGAGATGTGCTGTTTTGGGTTAGTGAAAGGGGGACGACTCTGTGCGTTGAATATGGATCAAGAAAAGGCGTTTGACAGGGTAAGTCATGAGTTCTTATTTTTGGTTTTGAATAAGATTAATTTTGGGGAGAGATTTGTAGGTTGGATTAATGCTATGTATAATAAGGCATATAGCAAGGTGCTGATAAATGGGTTTTGGAGTAATAATGTGTGGCAAGAGGGGGGGGGGAGTGAGACAGGGGTGTGCCATGTCCCCTCTACTATATGTTTTATTTATAGTCTTTCGCAAACTTGATTCGTCAGGATAAATTAATGGCAGGGGTGCATATCCCAGGGAGTGATGGGACAAGATTAAAAATAAGCCAATATGCTGATGACAACACCTTGTTTTTAACCTCTGAAAGGGACATAGACAGGGCATTTCGGTGGATAGAGTTCTATAGTGAGGCTACAGGCTCTAAAGTAAATTTAAATAAATCTTCCTTGATGTACTGTGGGGGGTGGGAAGAGAGGAAAGATAGTAAGGGAGGGGTTGAGGTGTGTCAGAATGGGCTGAAGATTTTAGGGGTGCGGTTCTACAGAGAAAGAAGTGAAAAGAAGAATTGGGTTGAGAAATTACAAAGAGTTAAAAAAGAAACTTTGTATGTGGAGGTCTAGAAAACTAACAATCTCTGGTAGAGTAATGGTCATTAAAGCAGATATACTGCCAGCTTTAATGTATCTTGTTGATGTGTTTCCAATACCAGTGAGATGTAAAATTGACAAGGACAGTCAATACTAGCCCCTAAGTCTACCCCCTACCCCTAAACCTATTGTCTACAACTAACCTAATCTCAACCCCTAAACCTAACTGTGTTACTATTCAAGTAATGTTTTGTATTATTTCAACACAGCTTTTTAGCGCCCTCTAGTGGCTGCTACAGCCAGCATACATTAAAGCGCTTCCTCCAGACCTGCTCTACCTGTTGGGAGGCTAGTAGGTACCTACTGGCCCGTTCCTATGGGATGATTTTTGCTTGATAACGTCCCATTCAAATCGACTGATCTCAATCAGATCGGGTGACTCAGCTCAGGTTGCCATGGAGACACGCTGAACAAAATACCATTGTGCATTTGCGATAAAGCAATTGAAGAGAACATCAGGGGTAAACTAATTGGGCACGCGACAGTAAAAAAAAATAAAATAAAAAAATACAATGAATAAATAAATAATCATCATCATCATTACGTGCTGAGGGGAAACGGGCGTAGAGTCCTCTGTCGGCTTGGCGCTACGTATTCAGCTGTGGTTTGCATTAACAGCTTGCACGAGAATCGTCTCAATCTGTCTTCACTTCGGACACGGTTTTATGAAGACGAATGGATTCAGTTAGTCCCTCCAGAGTTCATGGGGCAGGAGCCAAGCTACCTGCAGCGACGTCGCCTGACTTCTAGGAGAGCCGTCCACTGTTAGGACCAAGCCCTTGGCAGGACGAGATCCGCATCATGGTGAAGTCACCGCCAGTTAGGTGAGACCGCGTCATGGTGAGGCAACCTCCAAGGCTAGGCGCACGGCACCCTCAGGGACATAGAGTTATTAAAGATTGAATACATATAGAAAAGGGGTCCCCGTCTCTTGGGGGATCCGACATACAAAAGAGGGGTCCCTGTCACTTGGGGGCCATAAATAGAGGCTCGAGAACCTAAAAGGAAGGAAGAAAAGGGGGAATTCTGGCTCGATGAGGTGAATTATAGACTTCCAAAGATGGGACGGAAACGCACCCCCAGAAAACCAGAAACGAGAAGAGAGCCTCATCTTATGAAGGGAGAGCTCCTACAGCGAGGTTTAGCAAGAATAAGCTTAGCCCCTCAGATTGTGAGGGTAGTGATAAATCATAAGATGCTAAAAGGTTGGGTTTGGCTGGGGGTCCCCTCTGACTCATGGAGAACCCTCCTGCTGAGGTAAAGGAAGCGGAGCTCAACCAAGGGGTGAAGAAAGTGAAATCAGTAACCCCCCACTGGAGACCGATGCAAAGGCGGTTGAAGAGGAGGAGGGAGGAGGAAGAAATCGAAAAAACACAAGACACTACGTAGGGTGTGACTAATGGTTTAAATAGGAAGTAGATTTGATTGATGATAGGAGATGAAAGGATAGGGTGGAGCCCAACTCCTGCCCCCCGAACCACAATAGGTTAACTTTGGCAACTGTATTTTAACATTTGCAAAATGCCTACGCTTAAGTATTTTGATACCCCAATGCATCACTCATACCCTGTTGCTATGACAACACACTGCACCCACACTGTGTGAGCCTTTACTGATATGAAAGCCCGTAGCTGTTCTTGAAATGGATACATTTTTCATTAGAGAAAGTGCTGACAAAAGGCATTCGGCTAAAAAAAAAAAAATCTCTGCAAAACATCGCACAAGAGTATATAAATTTAAATAAAAAATGCTTGATGAAGTGAAGATAGTGTAACTGTGCTGAATCACATCAGAAAATCAACTATGTCAACAACCTAAAAATGACTTAATTATTTATTATTTAAATGTTTTTTTAAGTAACTATATTACAGACTATATTACAGACTATATTACAGACTTTTCTTCCATGTTTGTACCACTGCCTGTTATTTTAAAAGGATAACAAAAAAATACTACATGTCATAAACGAATAAGAAATGACTAGGAATGTTAATTTCACTTCTATCTTAGAAAACAAGTTGTTCCTTGTCCCTTCATAATATTCAAATTTTTCAATCCTTGTTGATAAAACAAAGGCAACATTTTGCTTTGTTGCACACAGGATAAGACTGAAGCCCCTTTTTTTGAAAATGTACTCATATAAAACACAAAATAACCAAGAATAAACAAAGCACAATTTCCTGATTGGACAGTTTTCTTGAACCAAGATTGAGTGATATAAACGCTGTATTAAAAACAAAACTGAAACACAAGCTAAAACAGTTCTATTTGTCAGCTGGAAGTGTATTTCAAAGTAGCTCCATGGAAAACAAATTAAACCAGTACATTGTTATTGTGTCGCAGTGTTTCCTTGGCATTGATGTGGGGAATGTCAGCAACACCCGCTGTGGCAAAGCCTGTGTTTGATATCGCTACAAACAGATACAAGGTAAAGTCTTTGCCTTAGCACGGGCTTTACCGCCAGTCTTTCCTCTTCCAGCCATCTTCACTGTAGTTTACAATATCACAGCAATAAACGTGCGTCTGCTATCCTGCTGTTTTTTACAAACCGGCTCATTCTTGATTGGACAAACCAGTGTAATATTTATAAGAATGTTTGATGAGGGCGGGCAGAATTTCATTTGCTTTCACCTCACTGGTTGTATCATTCCCCACCCGCTCTCTGTAGTTTGACGATGTTCTGCCCTGTCCCTCCCCCAGCATTGTTTGGCTTTTGAATATTTTTTGGCATTTATTTATATTTTTTCCCATTGAAAGAGTATTTAAAAAAATACCATAAGTTAGCACTAGTAATTCTTATTTTGCTGGTCCTTTCAAGGGTTGGGTTCAATTTCAAGTGCATTTGCATTTAAATGCGATCAAGAAACGTACACCACATTTGCACTGGCATTTGCAAAGTATATGCATTTGGAAGAATGCATTTGTTTGATTTCAATAATCAACTGCATTGGCATTTACATTTTAAATGAAACTGCGGTGCACTCATTTGCATTTGTAAGATTTACAAGTATTTGCTTCACATTTGAATGCAGTTGTACTCAACCCTGGAAATAAAGTAGCTAAAAAATTAATTGAACAAATTGTAAAAACAGTTATTTAAAACCACGAGTTTCCCATTAAAAAAAATAAAATGACTATCATTTCTGAACTCAGTGTGTCACAAACCCCCCAGGTGAAATTATCTAGGAAAATCTGAAACGAACTGGCAACGAAATGTCCCTCGTGGAATGACCCTATACATCTATGCAAAAAAAATCAGATGGGTCAGTCCCAGGATTTAGATGTTAATAACTCAGACAATCAGGGTTAATTTTGACAAAGGGATCACTTCCACTAGACTGAGTCATCTTGTGATGGAGGCACAGTGCTACTGTTCCTAGTGAAGTGTCTGGATACTGTGAGCTTTTTCAACTGGGAGTGGAAAATAAAATGTGTCCTTTATTGAGCAAAGTGTTGACTGCTCCCCTGTGTGCACCCGAAGGTGTGACACCAGATTCCCTGCTCGAGTGAAACTCTTCCCACAGTGATCACAGCTATACGGCTTCTCTCCCGTGTGAATTCGCTGGTGGGCTTTAAGGTGGGATATTTGTTTGAAACTCTTCTCGCACTCCGTGCAGCTATAAGGTTTCTCTCCTGTGTGAATTCGCTGGTGGACTGTCAGTGCTCCTGAGAGGGTGAATCTCTTCCCACAGTGATCACAGCTATATGGTTTCTCTCCTGTGTGAGTTTGCTGGTGTCTTTTCAGGTCTCCAGACAGAATGAATCTCTTCCCACAGTAATCACAGCTATATGGCTTCTCTCCCGTGTGAATTCGCTGGTGGGCTTTAAGCTGTGATGCTTGTTTGAAACTCTTCTCACACTCGGTGCAGCGATACGGTTTCTCTCCTGTGTGAGATCTCTTTTGTATTTTGAGTTCTGCTGCTTGACTGAAATCCTTTGCACAGTCAGTGTAGCGATTCAGCTTCCCTCCTGTGTGCATTCGCTGATGCAATGTCAGGGCTCCTAACTGAGAGAAACTCTTCTCATATCCACTACAGTGATACAGCTTCTTTCCATAGTGAATTTGCTGCTGCGTTTTGAGATGGTGTAACTTCTCTCCTGTGTGAAAGCGATTGTGTCTTTTCAGTTCTGTAGAGGTACTGAAACTCTTTCCACATTCAGTGCAGCAGTACGGTCTTTCTCCTGTGTGAATTCGGTGGTGTCTTTTCAGCTCTGTTGAAGTACTGAGACTCTTTCCACAAACAGTACAGAGATGGAGTTTCTCTCCTGAGTGAATTTGTTGCTCTCTTTCAAAGTGGTCAGAACCCCCCTCTTCAATGGGGTCAGATTCAAGTTCAAGAACCTCCTCTTTAATGATGACCGGTTCAATTCCAGGGATCTCTTCATTAATGTGGACAGGATCTAGTGCAGGTGTCTCCTCCTCCCCTTCAATAGATGTCAGCTCTGTAGCCTGCTCTGGACTAGTGCACCATTCCTGGTCAAAGAGCTCCTCTTGAATGGGAACTGATTCTGCCTTTGACCCTTCCTCAGCATGAGGGAGAGCATTTCTCTCTGCAGGACCTGTGTCAGAGAGAAGAGTGAAACACTGTAAAATCTACATCATAAACTGTGTTCATTCTAGATTGCACATCCAGTAACCTGTCATTATAATGTGAGGAGTGCTACCCTCAGTGTGTTCTGGTGGATCCTGAGATGTATTTTGCTGATAACACAATATCACAGAACTGAAATGTTACTAAAATAAAATCATATGGCGGGTCCTGCCACAAAATCTAGGTGTTCAGCACAATAGCATTTCACTCAGAAATGTGTTTTCCTTGTTATCTACTAACATGCCTTTGTCATCAGAAACAGCTTTGCGTGTTTTACTTGCTGCTACTAGAAAGCTCTTCCTAGACGATGTTAACACCACTACTGTCATCTCCTTGTCTTACACAAGAATGTGTGAGTAAGTGTTGCCTCTAAACAATATTCTATTATCGTATTACTCAACAAACATAGTTAAAAGTCCACATCTCACATAGAAAATCATTTTTTGGCTTTGGGCTTGTACTTGGTTTACTTTCACAATGAGCAAGAAATTAAATCCCCAGGATCAATTTTATGGCACTAAGAGACGTAAAACTATCAATAGTTCTTGAAAATACCGACAACACACCGATGATGCATGAAGTTGGCGTGACGTCACTAGAGGAACACATACCAGGAGCAGAGGAGAGATATGCACAGCTTCCGACTGTAAAAGCGATCATTATGAATTTCTCCTGAGTTTTGAGTAGTCTGTATTACAATAAGGACAGCAGGAGTGTGGTGTGTAATGAAAGACATTGTGGGGAAGAAGAATAAGTGGTTTGAGGCTCGATTCCGAGCTGTTTTGAACCTCCAGCAGAGAAAATAACCACGCTGGCATGAGGAACGCGAGCGACATGCCCCCTTGTCTGCAGGTCGGCAATTCTAAATGTTGTTCTTGCATACAGTTAACCCCGGGTAGAAGTTCATTTATGGCAATTAAAAAAAAAAAAAAAAAAAAGTGTATTTCAATATTTGGTTTGTTGTACCATTTATATCTTGCACGTAGAGCTCTTCAACTTCATTCATGAAATAAACACTCATGCTTTCCCCGATTTAGTGAAATTAAATAGGCACGTAATTATTATTATTATTATTTCTTGGCAGACGCCCTTACCCAGTAATGTGCATATGAACATTACCTTAAAAGATAAAATTGAAAATCGAAAGCTTACCTAAAAAAGCTGGATGAGTGGATTCATTCTTTTGATTTCTGCATCAGAAATCTTGAGCACGCAATGTGTTTGTACTGGTGTATAGTATTCTGGCATTATTGATTTTATTAAGTCAGCAATATGAAAGCCGTGCTCATGTTTATTTTCTTTGGGTAGTTTTGGGCCACTGAGTTTAATTTGATAATGGTTTATTGTATAATAATAAGAATAATAATATCTGACGTCTGAAAAAACAAATGCAACACTTGCAGAGAACTGATTATGTGCAGTGGATAGCCTAGTAGTATTGAGCACTAGTGCACAGGGTTAGAAAAAAAGAAATCTATGGTAATCATTTTTATGCAAGAACATAAAAAAAGTTTATGAACGAGAGGAGGCCATTCAGCCCACCTTGCTCGTTTGGTTGTTAGTAGCTTATTGATCCCAGAATCTCATCAAGCAGCTTCTTGAAGGATCCCAGGGTGTCAGCTTCAACAACATTACTGGGGAGTTGGTTCCAGACCCTCACAATTCTCTGTGTAGAAAAGTGCCTCCTATTTTCTGTTCTGAATGCCCATTTATCTAATCTCTATTTGTGACCCCTGGTCCTTGTTTCTTTTTTCAGGTCAAAAAAGTCCCCTGGATTGACATTGTCTATACCTTTTAGGATTTTGAATGTTTGAATCAGATCCCCGCGTAGTCTTCTTTGTTCAAGACTGAATAGATTGAATTCTTTTAACCTGTCTGTATACAACATGCCTTTTAAACCTGGGATAATTCTGGTTGCTCTTCTTTACACTATTTCTAGAGCAGATATATCCTTTTTGTAACGAGGTGACCAGAACTGAACACAATATTCTAGGTGAGGTCTTACTAATGCATTGTAAAGTTTTAACATTACTTCCCTTGGTTTAAATTCAACACTTCTCACAATATATCCGAGCATCTTGGTGGCCTTTTTTATAGCTTCCCCACATTGTCTAGATGAAGACATTTCTGAGTCAACATAAACTCCTAGGTCTTTTGCATAGTTCCGGTCTTCAATTTCAGTATCTCCCATATGATATTTATAATATCTGTATGAAGTGTCTTATAGATGCAGCTATTTAAAAATGTATTGTTGATATAAAAGTAAATGGTAAGAAATTGTTTAATTAAGGCTGGTAAAATAATAATAATAATAATAATAATAATAATAATAATAATAATAATAATAATAATAATATTGTGGTTTCTAAATGGTTCTGCTGTTGTCAGGGGAAAATGAATCAATGGTCACTTACTTGATGACTGTCTTTGTGAACAGTTTTCTCTGTAAAGGTCTGTAAACTTGTGTACCAGTGTCTTACTAAAGAGAAAAATAAAAAAGTGTACCTGTCAGAAACCAACAAAGGCTTTAATCTCCTTGTTCCGTGTTCGTTGCATTGTGCGCTGACGAACTCGCTGATTTTACTTTCAGGGAATACTGTACTTTTTGGTTGTTTTGTTTTCATGCAATGCATTCCCTTGCGCCTGTCTGAGGTGAAATGTTTAACCATCGCGAAATAGAACTGTATGTATGATCGTTTTGTTTATGCCATAGACATATGCATGCACGTTTATAGTTTATGGTTCGTGTTTTCCGCAGGTGACGTCAAGATTCGAAATCAGGGCTTTTTGGCGGAAGCACTCAAAACATGCACACATATAAACACTATTATAGTATAGTTTAATATAATCAGATTGTAATGTGAAATATGCTTTACATGGACTTTAAGCAATTACTAACAGCATTACAGTTGTGTGTACTGAGTCTTAATTGGATACAATACCATTCAATAAATTGATTAGCATGTTTTTAGAAATGTTTGATTGCAGTTTGGCAGCTTGCTTTATGTCCCACATCATGGTAATAAAACACATCCTCGCACTGAAAGAATTACAGCACAAGAGACACTCAGTTCAGTGCAGCCCTCTTTATCTACGGCTTCCCAGGAGTACCGAGTGCAAGTGCAGCAGTATTATATGGACGAGAGAGTCGCGCCAATAGGATACAGGCAGCAGTCTGTACGAGGTTTCTTATTACAGTACCAGTAAGAATCCCCTAAAGGCTGCTGCCAGCAGTTTATCCCATTCCTGAAGAAAGCAATGCGGCTATATTAAATATCTGCTTACCTTCCACTGTGTGTCTCCATTCCGCTGTCCTCGTGTGGACCAATCTGTGCTCTTCCTGCTGCAGCTCGGGGACATGAAGGACATCAATGTCAACCCCGCAGTATTGTTCATTGGTGTTTGTGAGAGATTGGGTGAAGTTTTTATCGCCAGTGTTCGTGTATTCTCCGTCTCGCATTGCTTTCAACTCGCTCTCCGCTATTTCCAATCGCAATCTCACGCTTTCAAATTCTTGGTCTCTTTCGTCCAGTCTGAGATTGAAAACTGCACATTTACTGTCCACGAACTTTGCTAACGCAGACATGACGCTCAGCACAGCCGCTTTCACTGCAGGCTCGATAGCAGAGGCGAGTTCTTCCTCAAGGAGAGACGCGGAGGATGCGCAGATATCCATCTCTTCTTTCATTTCAGAGACGCGTCTCACTCTCGCCTCTTCCATTAATACAAACACAGCGGCTTTTCTTATGCTCCGGGGAAGACTGTCTATACTGGAAACCTCGCAGTCTGCTGTTATCTTTACAGAACTATCAGCGATCGTCTTGAACACGAATAGTTGTTGATTAAACTGAGCACAGCATGTGAACGAGCTGCGCTCTGAAACTGCGATAGCGTGTCTCCTCTCACCCACAAGGACGATGTACTTCCGTGTTATTATTTACAGATTCTCGAGAGCTGAGCATGTATCAATCTAGCAGCCAGTCTGTTACAGCGCTGGCGCCACCTACCGAACACCTCCCAGAGGTACATGGAAACCGTTTGGGTTGTTTGTCATGAAATCAGCAATACATGGCAGTCTGCTACACTCCTCCGTCCAGGTAGTTTTTCAGGCAGAGGTACATGGAAACCGTTTGGTTTGACTTAAACTTTGTTTTAAACAAATTACATAGACGTTTAAATATAACACCTTTTGGGCCTTTTTCAATGTTTACCCATTTTTTCACAAATGTTTATTTGTTCAATAAACATAAATTATTCTTTTAAAACACTAAATCTGTGCTTGTTTTGAATAGCAAGTATTTGTAAAGGCATTTTCAACTAGAAATGGTAGCTTTTGTGAACAAAAACAAAGCATACCACGTAGCATAATCCAGAGGTCAAATGTTGTTCCTGGTTTACAGTCAGCTGGTTTAAAAATTCAAATACTGGTTTAAAACATGAAATATTTCATTGTTCCTGCAACTATAATTTACTTCTACTCTATATAGGTTTATAATGTAATTTAATATATTAAGTTATGGGCTTTTTTTATTGTCTGTCTCACATTGTGTGCAATTCCGAGTTCAGAGATAACAGTATCCCATATCATTACAGTAGTTATTTTCTATAAATGTATTTTATAAATAAAGGTTGTATTTGTTACTTTGCTATTTCCCATGCTTCAAGATACAGGGACATGTGTGTAGAAGGTAATGGGAATCTGATTATTCAGTCACGATTGCTTTCTTGTACTGTAGATAGATTGTGCTCCAATGAGATTCGACCACACCTAGCTGAATTCCCTGCACATAAACATGCAACAGTGCATTTCATTTTGGCCTTTGCACAAACTCAGTTAGTAAGACACTTGCTTACTAGACATAAACAGCTTTCTGATTTATTTGCATCTTTTGCTTTGCATCTTTTAGCATCATGACAGGGGTTAGTTTTCCATTTACAATTTTCCAGGGTAATGAGGAAAAGGTTTGTGAGCCTGTTTGCTTACGGCTATCTGATTAAGACTATGCAGCAAGTGTAGGCGAAATGCATCCTCTGTAGGCGTTAGGCATCTCAGTCACCTTTTATGGGGGCACAAAGATGTGCTCGTAGATCGTCAAGGTTACCGGGAACGCCTACTCGGCCATATAGAGCAACAAAGGAATTTCTGGAAGCCATTATAACTTCAGTAACTTCCAGACAATTACCAGGTTCCCCATACAAGCATTTTTTTCAGTTGCACAGAGATGCTCTTCCCACATACCAGCACGTTTAGCATGTATGTAACACTTAAATATTGTGACGATATCACTATACATCATCCAGAGAGGGCAGGTTAGTGACGTGCACTGGGATGGCTCAAATTCTGCCAACAATTTCTTGATTTCTGTCAAGGTTTCCTTTATTATTTTATTATTATTTATTATTAGTTTATTTAGCAGATGCATTTATCCAAGGCGACTTACAGAGACTCGGGTGTGTGAACTATGCATCAGCTGCAGAGTCACTTACAATTACGTCTCACCCGAAAGACGGAGCACAAGGAGGTTAAGTGACTTGCTCAGGACCACACAATGAGTTAGTGGCGGAGATGGGATTTGAACCGGGGACCTCCTGGTTACAAGCCCTTTTCTTTAACCACTGGACCACACAGCCTCCTTTGCACCTGAGCACAGTTCTACTGCGTATTTTTCATTTTTTTCTTTCAAAGTCTCTACAATGTTTTCAACATGAAAAGAAAGTTCTGATAAACACTCTAGTCCCTTGTTCTCTGTTATAAGCATCTTCTCAAATACTTCCCAAATTAGCAGCATGGACCAAACTGTGAGCTCCAAGCAAGTGGTAGTAGTCTTTTCTGGCCATAATCTTGTTAGCTGTTCCTCTGACATGCCTGTGATTCAACTAAAATATCTTCAACGCCAGTATCTTTCATCAGATGTCCAATGGCACCCAAAGTTGGTTGCGATGTGGAAGCCACCCATACGTAGTATGAGTTTGTTGTACTCCTCTACTTCTTTTTTCTGCAGTACCAGGGCAATGTCATATATTGCTTGGTCACACGTCACAACAGTAAATTCCTGACCCATTTTACTGGCTAGTTTCATGCAGTAATCAATTGACTTTTTGACCACATTTGGATGTGTGGGAGACTGTGGAACTATAGACCCATAGCCTAAACAGTCTCTCTAGCCTCCTCCAAGATGAGATGTTCATTGAATACACTCCATGTAGGACAAAATAAATCTCATCTAATGCAATGAGCTGTGTGAGGCACAGTCTCACAAGATGCCACAGAAGGTTAATATTCTCACATGTTTCATACCTGCTTCTAGAGTGGTCATACAGCAGTTTCACCCCAGTTAAGGACCGACCCTTTCTTTGATCTTTGAGTCAAATTGCTTCTTTCAATCTGGAATGGACCCGGAGCTTGAATTCACAGCAGCACATACATGTTGAGCGAGGTTGAGAACAAGTTCTTCCTGATGTGATTCAAGGCTCACTCTTCCACTGTCACCAACTGCAATATCAGCTTCTGTTAAAAGCCATGCAAAGTGATTATATAAACTGTTGGTGACACGCTCAGATGATTCATCTATAGATACATCCATATTAATATCAGAAGTCTGCTGTCTCCCGGCCCTTATGTTTTGCCTGGATAAATTTCCTTCAAGTCATATCATACTTTTAGCTGAAAGATATAGCATCATTGTCAGCTGCTGTGGACTATGAATTGGTTCTGATCATCTTCTCCACTTTCTTCCATCCATTTCAATTCATAGATGTTGGATGAAATTTTTTCAGTTTGGAAAGAAGCTCACCAACATTTAGGTGAGAGGAACAGCGAAAACCAGAAGTACCAGTTGGTGTTTTGTAGTGATTTTCAAGGTGTCTTTTTAATTAGGATGCTCTATAGATATCTGCATTTTCAACTCCATGTTTGTTAAGGCAATGGCGATACTGATTGTGTAAGCTTGATATATAAAACACACTCCCTTCATTGAGAGTGGGGCATCTAGCTGAGAAATAAGTTCTTAAAAAAGCTATTTCATACATATCTCTGGTATCAGTGATAGTGGATTTTATTCTGGTGTTGAGGTAGGTGTTTAGGCAGGATCGATGATACTTCAAATTGTGTGCTACCATGTCGATACATGTGTCTCCAAAGACCTGAATTTTGGTCAGCATAGTATCATCTTTAAGTTCTTGGGCTTTCTTCAAAATTACATATTCACGTTCCTTTTGAAAAATGTTTATAAGGTGCCAGTTACCTGATTTGTCACGTTTTCTATCACAAGCAAAGCCGTTTTCTTTTAGATGGATAGGAGATGGTGTTGAAGAGCGTGTTCCTCACACATCTTTTCCAGGCCCACACAAGTGGATATGCTGGAAAATTCAGAATATTTCTGTCTCTTCTATTCTACAGTCTTCCGGTTTGTGTAGTTGTTTCTACATTGCGAATGCCAAACCGGATGTTTGGCCATGAATTCCTCCTGTACATTTACATCAGTGAAAAAAGTCAGAAAGACACATTATCTTCTCAGTTTTGAATTATACAGAGCAGGGATGGATATGAGAGCAGGGATGAATATGGTAAATCTCTGTAGCAAACCCTTGTCAGTACCATACTGACAAATCAGACATTTAGAATAGCCTGCGTGAGGCCTTGATCTCTTTTGACAAATAGAAAGTGCTGGTTCCATACTCCTCCCTCACTTACTGTTACCTGTGTACAAAAAAATGATGGGGTCAGCGGCTAGCCACTGCACTACCACCACACTGGCTGCATTAGTAACTGAATTAGAGGGCTTCAATACTGACTTAACTTTGTTTCAGATTACAATATGCTTGTAAGAGCTTTTAATAACTCAGCCAATCAGACACTGCTATAAAAAAAGAGTTCTCCAAAAACTACAGTGCATTCACAATAAATGGAACAACAATTTATATGCATAAAACAAAGTTGATTAAATTTTACTTTCTGAAAATAAAGTCTTCATTAATTTATAACGACTTGAATAGCTTGTTGCTAAGGAATGCCTATACCAAGTTTCATTTTAATTCAAAGACGATTTCTTCAGATATGATTAAATATGTGTGACATGCACATGAATGTACCGCAGGACATATGGACAGGCCCCACCACTGTATCTCCTGAGCGAGAGATAACAGTATACTTATAGCGCAACACAATCCAGATATAATAAGGAGCAAAAGTTAATTCAAGGCACCCAGTTATAAAATACATTTATAATGCTAGAATGTAATATAGTAACAAAAAATATTAGGCCACTAACCTGCTAAAGAAGGTACAACCAAGCAGTGCTTTTAATCCAAGGGTTTCATAGACGGTGGGGTAGAAGGTTCAGTTGAAAGAACCCTTAAATTCCACCCTACAGTTCAGTTGACTTGGCATGTAGGTGTTCATGGCATCAATGTAAACTACGTGTAACAAGATACAATGTCTCATCTCTTGGGTTATGCTACAGGGTATGCCTTGTTTTTGTTCACAAAAGCTATCATTTCTAGTTGAAAATACCTTTACAAATACTTGCTATTCAAAACAAGCACAGATTTAGTGTTCAAAAGAATAATTTATAAAGTTATAAAAAGCTCCAATAAAAACATTTCTGAAAAAAATGGGTAAACATTGAAAAAGGCCCAAAAAGTGTGATACATTTATGATACGTTGATTTTTCTTTTTGTTTTTTTTTGTTTGTTAAACAAAGTTGAAAAAGAAAACTTTTTGCCTGAAATAAGAGTTTTTCATTTTTTGGGATTTTCAGTATTTTTTTGGAAAAAAATGTTGACATCATTAAAGTTTAAACTTCCTGGATGTTTAAACTTTTTTTTTAAAAATTTTTATTTTTAATGGATTTAGGAGTATAGCAGAACGAGACAGGTGCATCCATTCTTAGTCAGGGATCCACGGTGATAAAAGTAGTCTAAGAATGGGCTACAGTCAATTTTCATTGAAAACGAACCTGCATTAAAACAGGCTAGCTTCCAGACAGTGTCATATTTACAGCTGTAGCGCTGCCGAGGTTTACAATATTAAATAGCACGTTAGTCAGGACGGCCGAGTGGTCTAATTGCACTCTTCTAAACCTCCATGTTTCATTCAAATACTCTGTTTTATTCTCCAACTGCTGTCAATCACATTTTATTTCCCAATATTATATATATTTGACTTAATAAATTAATGCACTTATAAAACTAACTTAAAAATAACTAGAATTTGGTTGCCAGAGTGACGTAATAGCAACAAGATTTACAGTGAACGGTAAGCTGGTATATTTGCAGCTGACACTACTATTACACCATACAAACAAACGGGAGCGTCAACGACATCAGCTTTCTAGTTAATTGTAGTGAAACCGGTAAACCGAAACCTAAGAACTGTTTATTATTATTATTATTATTATTATTATTATTATTATTATTATTATTATTATTATTATTTATTTCTTAGCAGACGCCCTTATCCAGGGCGACTTACAATCGCAAGCAAATACATTCAAGTGTTACAATATAAGTCATACAATAAGAACAAGAAATACAATAATTCTCAAGTGTGACAAACCACAATTCAATAATACAGCAGATAATAGTGAAAGTTACATCAGGATATGATTAAGTACAAAATACTACAGATTAAACCACTTGGCAGATTACAATATTCTGAGGTACAGGATTAAATGCAGTAAAATAGGGGGCAGATAAGAGCAAAATAAAGCATATTTAAATGAAGGGTGATAGTGTCACAGGATACAACAGAGGAGTTCTACAGGTGCTGTTTGAAGAGGTGAGTCTTAAGGAGGCGCCGGAATGTGGTCAGGGACTAGACTCGAACGTGACTGTGGAGCAGTGTGATTTAAAGTACACGTCTAAAGTGTTACATGTTGTTGCAATTCTGTTCCAAATTAAAAATGCGCGCCAAGAGGAACCAAAAGACAAACACTTGCTGGTTTCTGGGGGAGAGGCAAGACAAGATAGCCAATCTACAGCAGGCAGGAAACAACCAATGACATGAATGAAAAGGTCATACTGCCCCGCCCTCATCCACTATGACGTCTTTAATATTATAATAAGTTTTGCACCGTTTTGTCCAATCACGAATGAGTCAGTGTGTATAAAATGGCAGGAGAGCAGACCCAGATTTATTATTGTGATATTTTAAATTACAGTGAAGATGTCTGGAAGAGGAAAGACCGGCGGTAAAGCCCGTGCTAAGGCAAAGACCCGCTCCTCCAGGGCAGGACTGCAGTTCCCAGTCGGCCGTGTCCACAGGCTGCTGCGGAAGGGAAACTATGCTCAGCGTGTCGGCGCTGGAGCACCGGTCTATCTGGCCGCTGTGCTCGAGTACCTGACTGCTGAAATCCTGGAGCTGGCCGGGAACGCCGCCCGGGACAACAAGAAAACCAGAATCATCCCGCGTCACCTGCAGCTCGCTGTCCGCAACGACGAGGAGCTCAACAAGCTGATGGGAGGCGTCACCATCGCTCAGGGCGGAGTGCTGCCCAACATCCAGGCCGTGCTGCTGCCCAAGAAAACCGAGAAGCCAGCCAAGAAGTAAATCACTCGGACGCCGCTTTTAAGATCTTATGGAACCACAAAGGCTCTTTTAAGAGCCACCCAATTTTTCTATGAAAGTGCATCGAATCGTTTTGTTTATTGTCGGAACAATACCAAACTGAGCATTGCAGCAATTAATAGTGTGTGTGGTAGTACAACGTTACTATGTATCTGTTCGTAGCGATATCAGACACGGCCTTTATCACAGCAGGAGAGAAAGGGAGGTCTTTTTCTTACCGTTCACGGCAGCAGTCAGAAGAACAAAAAGTAAACCACAGAAGTCTTAATTCAGTAAAAGAAACTGCCGTGTGTTATATAGAGATGCGCAAATTGTTATGAACGCCGCGACAATAATTAGATTATCGATAACAATTAATAGAATGGTCTCACCTGCTACGTTCGGTTATATTTTTTAAATGGGTATATTTTCTTTAGGGTTAAGGGTACATGGTTGGATTATTTTCATTTGTTTATGTATTTTCTCTCGCCGTATATAAGTGTTTCTTGTCTGCTGTTGACTGTTTTCCGTTACAATTTTAAAAAACAGCCAGCTTAATTTGAATGGAATGTATTTCTTAATACTGGGGATAAGCAATCTTTTCCTGAATGACTATACTGTATTAAAAAAAAGGCGCCAATTGAGAATCTGGAATATAACCAATGAGGAAAATAAACCCGCCCTAATGTGTCACAGCCTATCAGGACAGCTCAGTTCCTCTATATAGTCTCTGGTGTCGGCTGCGTGTATTACTTTGTACAGTTTTTCATACTGTGTAGAAGAGTTTGAAGATGGCACGAACCAAGCAGACCGCTCGTAAGTCCACCGGTGGAAAGGCTCCCAGGAAGCAGCTCGCTACCAAGGCTGCCCGAAAGAGCGCTCCCGCTACCGGCGGCGTGAAGAAACCTCACCGCTACAGGCCTGGGACTGTGGCTCTGAGGGAGATCCGCCGCTATCAGAAATCCACCGAGCTGCTGATCCGCAAGCTGCCCTTCCAGCGGCTGGTCAGAGAAATCGCTCAGGATTTCAAGACCGACCTGCGCTTCCAGAGCTCCGCTGTGATGGCGCTGCAAGAGGCTAGTGAGGCTTACCTGGTCGGGCTCTTTGAGGACACCAACCTGTGTGCCATTCACGCCAAGAGAGTCACCATCATGCCCAAAGACATCCAGCTGGCCCGCCGCATCCGTGGAGAACGCGCTTAAACTGCAAAACCCTTAAAACAGTGAAACCCAAAGGCTCTTTTCAGAGCCACCCACTGCTCTAAAAGTGTTATGTTCCATTAACTAAAAAAAGGTGTATCTATTAATCAAGCAATCTTTATTTTATATAGCGCCTTTCATAGTGCAGTACCATCGCAAAGCGCTTTACAAGATGCAGTAACAAGAAAATCCATAATACTTTAAATAGAGAAATGCATAGTACACGATATTCAGTAAAAAAAATAAATAGTACATTAAGTAGAGTGGAAAGTGCATAATGCATGATAGTAACATACATGAAATAGTAGCAGCTAATAGCAGATATCAGGGTTAAGTGCGTGGAAAGAGAGACCAGGCGGGTCCGTCAGTTGATTTAATGTACTGTATGCGTTAGATGTTCTGTATTGTTTTTACATTTTGCAATTGGAACATGCTCCCAATATATTACAATGACAGTATTTTACGCTTTTTCGTACCAACATTATAGTCTTAGAACTATCAAAAATAATGGTTGATTGATATTTACAGGAAAAGAGAGGCCACTTAGACAAAACCAAGGATTTGATATCAGATATAAAGCTAACAACGTTAAAATTCAGAACAATTTAACAGCGCTTATACTTAATCAGGTAGCGAATGGTTTACTCTAATATTACACTATTAAGCCGTGTGCTAAAACATCACAGGAGTGTCACGTTTATTATGTATATAAGGAAAATCTGCTCTCTTTAGAAAGATGTGTTGGCTCTGAAAAGAGCCTTTGGGTTCATTGTTACATCGTCGCTTTAGCTGCTCACTTCTTTTTAGGAGCTGCCTTCTTCGCTGCGGGTTTAGCTGCCTTGGTCACCCTTTTAGGTTTAGGCGCTGCCTTCGCTTTCTTCGGGCTCTTCTTTACGACCTTTTTAGGCTTGGCAGCCGCTTTCTTCGGGCTCTTGGGAGCCTTCTTTACAACTTTCGGTTTCTTCGCTTTCGTGGGAGTCTTCTTGGGTGTCGCTGGTTTCTTTGCCGAAACCTTTTTCGTTGTTTTCTTGACAACCGTTTTCTTTGCCGCTGGTTTCTTGGGAGCTGCCTTCTTCTTGGCCGCCTTCTCCTTGGCTTCAGCCGCCTGTTTATTGAGCTTGACGGAGCCCGAGGCGCCGGTGCCCTTGGTCTGTAGCAGGGTCTCCTTGGTCACCAGGCTCTTGAGGGCTCTATTGACGAGGGAGTTGTTCTTCTCCACATCGTAGCCGCCGGCCTGCAGGATCTTCTTGAGCGCCGCCACGGACAGCCCGCTGCGCTCCTTGGAGGCAGACACAGCCTTGACGATCAGCTCCGACACGCTGGGACCCGATTTCTTGGGCTTGGCCGCGGTCTTCTTCTTGGGAGCTTTAGCCGGAGCAGGAGCGGCTGGTGCTGGAGCAGTTTCTGCCATTTCTAAGAGTTTTGAACACAAAGAAAACTATCAATAATACAAACGCGCAACACAGACCTTGTGTGTGTCAGAGAATGTGAGCAGAAAGGCGGAGAGCGGAAGTTATTGGCATGATGAGAACCGTGTAGACTCAACTGACTCGCAGGCAACCCGCTCATTATGAAATCGTCCTGTCTTGTGTTTTCTACCCGCACAAAATATACAATTTGACAGTGAAACAGGAACAAATAAACACAAACAACCGAGCGGATCAAAAGAGAAAGGTTGTGTTTACAATATAACTTATTCTTTAACCAGGAACTTTACTGCATTTTTAATTGAGGTGACCAAAGCTGCAGTATCCTCCAGCGAAACCAAACTGCTCGCTCAGTACTTCGCTATATTTTATTATATAAAATGACGACTTTAAGGTTTAAAGTAACTGTACGAGTCGTTTCACAAACGAGAAGGCTGTCAAACACAAATGAATAAGTCTGAAGCGTGAGGTTTGTAAAACTGGACATTTAATCACCTTTATGTGAGGCGCGGTTAACACACTGCAGCACGCACTGCCGGAACATCCCATTTGTAATCGATCGGGAGAATTACTTTATTGAATTGTATTTCTTTTTATCCCTGACCCACACTTGTTGCAACAGTTAAATTAAACTGGCTTTACCCCAGCATTCTCTGAGTAGTTTAAATATATTACTGGTGGTGCATTTAATAGGGAATGCCACCGCTGTCTTCTGATGAGAAACAAGGTTGCTACTTTCATGATAGACTCTGTGTGTGTGTGTGTGTGTACAAACATGTATTCGTCTCTGCACAAATATAACTGTGATACGCAGGAAAATAATGTATGTAGAAAAAAGTGAAACAACGTATTTTGAAGCAGTTTAATGAGTCTGCCCAGCTGCTGCTTTTGTCCTTGTAATACATGTGTAACAAATGTGTATTCTAGTCATATGTTCCATACTTTTTTGTATATATAACTAATATTGAGATACTTTAATAACCCCATGATTGCACACGGCACTTTAAAGGTGTTGATAATGCATTGTTGAATTAATTATACAAAATCTGAATGCTGTTGTCATTTACAATAGATTGATGTTTTAACAATCGGTTTCATCCTTTCATGTGTTGCGGTTATTTCACTGCTTATAATTGACAAACCTGGTACTTCTTTAGACACTGCACATTGTTAATTCTTTCTATTTAAACTATCTGGTTGATATCTTAAATTATGTCATTGGCATCTAATTTCCTTGTCTGTCTTTTCGCTGTATATGTGCTTTGTTGGAAAGACTTGGGAGAGATTTTTGGAATTGCAACATAGGCCCGGACCAAATCAAAACTTTCACAACCCGCTAATCACAATTTCCGAAACTGTATTTAATAGCGTTTTCTTTTTATGACTAGAAGAAATAAGATTATAAAAAAAACGCTATTAAATACAGTTTTGTAAATTGCGATAAGCGGGTTGTCGAAGTTTTGCTTTGGTCCCAGCCCTAGTGAGAGAGAGGAACAGCAAGGACGAGCGGGGCTGTGGCGTGTATTGAAGTCTATGGAAAGAAAGTGAGAATACTGATTCTGTTTGTTTTCGAGGCATACAGAAACGGGATGGCAGCCGACCTCTCCGTGTGATTGTTGGTTGATTGGTTGAAGTCCGCTGCTCTGTCCTTGCGATTCTTCCCTCTCAGTCAGGTTTATTGAATGGTGTAATAGCTGCCGTATTTTATTGAAATTGTGTTTTTAACTTTTCTTTGCCTACTTGGTTATTTCTTGTGTATCTTAAACTTAAATTAAACATTGTAAACTCTTATATATATATATAGAATAGCTTTTTCTGTGTAGGTACCGTTTAAATCTATACAGCGCTTCTTGAAGGCTATACCTCCTGGAGGTCTGGGTTGGTACTGCACCCCAACCTTATTCACAGCACACTGTTTATTATATGGCGGTACTATTGGTGTGATTTATTGATTTAGTTGAGCTTTGTATGGTTTATTTTATGTGTATTTGATTGATTTGTATAGTATTGGAATTAGAGTTTGGTTTTGTTCACTATTCTGTGTTATTTGATTTGGTTTCTTTTGCACTTTTCCTGTGGGTTGGACAGAGCTGCGTCTCCAGCCAGCCACCCCTCCTGGTACAGCTGTGACTGAAAAAAAAACAAAGCTGATCTGTATTTTTATAAAAACCTGTGCCTAGGGCATTCATTGAAAGGTTATTGTGATATATATATCAGCAGTGTGCAGTAGTGGTTAGGGCTCTGGACTCTTGACCGGAGGGTCGTGGGTTCAATCCCCGGTCGGGGACACTGCTGCTGTACCCTTGAGCAAGGTACTTTACTGAGATTGCTCCTGTAAAAACCCAACTGTATAAATGGGTAATTGTATGTAAAAATAATGTGATATCTTGTAACAATTATAAGTCGCCCTGGATAAGGGTGTCTGATAAGAAATAAATAATAATAAAATACTGTGTGTGTATAAACATGTATTCACCTCTGCACAAATATAACTGTAATACGCAGGAAAATAAATAACTATTATGTAAAAAAAGTGAAAAAACATATTTTGAAGCAGTTTAATGAATCTGCCCAGCTGCTTCTTTTGTCTTTGTAATACATATATTTAAGACTACTGCAAAAAATTGTAAAAATAAATAAATAAATAAAATAAATAAATAAATAAATAAATAAATAAATAAATAAATAAATAACGACAATTCAATAACTCCACATTCGCGTTGTTAATCAGCGACACTGTGCAGTGAATTCGCGTCAGCAGTTTCGTGGTTAACACGCGCTCACAGACACTGCTCGGTGGTGGGCGGGTCTGATGTGTGCGCGCTCTTTTTTGCTGGCTGCTTTTTCAATCAGGTCCGATCATTCTGCATATAACAGAACATTGGGTTCTGTTTTAAGCATTGTGTTAATTTTATAATACACAGTTACAATATGTCTGGAAGAGGCAAAGGCGGTAAAGGACTTGGGAAAGGAGGTGCCAAGCGTCATCGCAAAGTGCTACGTGATAACATCCAGGGCATCACCAAGCCTGCTATCCGCCGCCTGGCTCGCCGCGGAGGAGTGAAGCGAATCTCCGGGCTGATCTATGAAGAGACCCGCGGGGTGTTGAAGGTGTTTCTGGAGAATGTGATCCGGGATGCCGTCACCTACACTGAGCACGCCAAGAGAAAGACCGTCACCGCTATGGATGTGGTGTATGCTCTGAAGCGCCAGGGTCGCACTCTGTACGGATTCGGAGGTTAAGGATTTTCATCGGCTACATTTGAACACAAAGGCTCTTTTCAGAGCCACCCACAATATCAAACGAAAGTTTAAATCCATTTACTGATTATTCACTTTCTGTAGTACGAGAAAAAGTTATTTGAGTTAGGGTGTGTATTTTCTTTATGTATTTCAATATTATATTTTAAGTTATATATACACGAACACACATTTTCAAAGTTGTTTTTGTTTCAAGAATGATTGCATTAATAAAAGTTCAGCTAAAGTATGAACGGGCAAAGGTAATAATTTTATATTGGTGTTAACTGGGGAAGGCGGTATTGTTCTAGAAACTTGAACAGGCTTGGGGTAAAACACGCCGCTGTTTCGCAGCATCAGCCCTTGAACAAACTGTTGATCCTGTAGAAACAGCAGTACATTCAAAGTACATCATCTTAATTTATAATGTCTGCATTGAAAAAGTCCAATGCGCCCCCATGTGTCTGAAAGAGAGTCTGGGATCAATAATCTCCTAACAACCAAACGAGCAAGATGGGCTGAATGGCCTCCTCTCGTCTGTGATGAATGTTACTAATACAAGCAGTCTGGCCGCGCTGTGTAACAGACCTGCCTTCGATAGCTCAGTTGGTAGAGAGGAGGACTGTAGTGGAAATACACGGGCATCCTTAGGTCGCTGGTTCAAATCCGGTTCGGAGGACAGAATTTTTTACTTTATATCAATCACTGTTGTAACACTGTATCTTCAATCGAGAGTCAAGTTGCACTAAATTATGCCGCAATTTGAGCCAAGATGGCTGACACAGAGAGACAGATGCTTAGCTTCCTCGATGTTCGTTTGGCTGTCAAGGTAACCGCGCCCCCAGTGTTGAGTATTGTCTTCTCTTTGCAACAATACTGAAAAGGGCTCGTTCTGTAATGTTAGTTGAAGGTATATTTTTGAATAGTGGTAATACTTTGCAAGATATTCATGAAAAGTTTTTGTTATAAATATAGATTAGAAAAATAAAACAAAAATGAATAAGTTTGAAGCGTGAGGTTCGTAAAACTGGACATTTAATCACCTTTATGTGAGGCGCGGTTAACACACTGCAGCACGCACTGCCGGAACATCCCATTGTAATCGATCGGGAGAATTACTTTATTGAATTGTTTTATTTCTCTTCATCCCTGACCCACACTTGTTGCAACAGTTAAATTAAACTGGCTTTACCCCGGCATTCTCTGAGTAGGTTAAATATATTACTGGTGGTGCATTTCATAGGGAATGCCACCGCTGTCTTCTGATGTAAAACAAAGTACCTCCCCGTCGGGGAATTGAACCCCGGTCTCCCGCGTGACAGGCGGGGATACTGACCACTATACTAACGAGGAGGAGATGTCTAAACCGACTATCGATAGGATTCTGAAGGAGTGTAATTCACTGAATGAATTACACAGCTGTGCGTATGTGTAGAATTGAAACATGCAGCACTGCCCTCTGAAGCTCTCAACACAACTTCTGTGAGATTGTATGTGTTGTGTTGTTTATTGAACACTAATACTTTTAGAACAGTTTCCCCCCCATTCCCGGTGTAGTGTTAGAAAGTGGTATATGGTCAGAATGTGCTATGTATACAACAACTTGACCTGTCTAATGCCAGAAAGTGATATGCTGTCAAATTGAAAGTGGTACTCTGTCAGATTTTGGTAGAGATGCAATCAATTGCGATCTGATGGGTGTTTTCCTAATAACTGTGTCACAAACATCAGCACCCTGAAATGAACCTGCATTAAAACGGGCTATCTTCCAGACAGTGCCATATTTATAGCTGTAGTGCTGCCCAGGTTTACAATATTAAACCGCACGGAAGTCTGGATGGCACTAAACCTGCATGTTTGATTCATATACTTTGCTGTATTCTACTACTGCTCTCAATCACCATTTTATTTACCAATATTATGGTCGCAATTTATGGCTTACAGTATAAGGACATGATAACCTCATTGTTTTTTTGCAATCCACATTGAAAAACACATTACTTCTATATTTGACTTAATAAATAAATTTAATGCACTTATAAAACTCCCCGCTCCACATAAATAAATAGTATTTGGCTGCCAGTGTGACCTAATAGCAACAAGATTTACAGTGAACGGTAAGCTGGTATATTTGCATCTGCCGCCATACAAACAAACGGGAGCGTCAACGACATCAGCTTTCTGGTTAATTGCAGTGAAACCAGTAAACCGAAACTTAGACATAGTAATTTAACTCGAACGTGACTGTGGAGCAGTGTGGTTTTCAACACTTCATGTTGTTGGGCAACTTTGTTCCAAATTAAAAATAAGCGCCAAGAGGAAACAAAAGACAAGCCAGCCAATCTACAGCAGGCAGGGAAAGATACAACCAATGACATGAATGAAAAGGACATACTGCCCCGCCCTCATCCGCGATGACGTCTCTAATATTCTGATAAGTATGTGTCGTTTTGTCCAATCACGAATGAGCGGGTGTGTATAAAAAAGCAGGAGAGCAGAAGCGCATTTATTGTTACTTTAAATTACAGTGAAGATGTCTGGAAGAGGAAAGACCGGTGGTAAAGCTCGTGCTAAGGCAAAGACTCGCTCCTCCAGGGCAGGACTGCAGTTCCCAGTCGGCCGTGTCCACAGATTGCTGCGGAAGGGAAACTATGCTCAGCGTGTCGGCGCTGGAGCCCCGGTCTATCTGGCTGCTGTGCTCGAGTACCTGACTGCTGAAATCCTGGAGCTGGCCGGGAACGCCGCCCGGGACAACAAGAAAACCAGAATCATCCCGCGTCACCTGCAGCTCGCTGTCCGCAACGACGAGGAGCTCAACAAGCTGATGGGAGGCGTCACCATCGCTCAGGGCGGAGTGCTGCCCAACATCCAGGCCGTGCTGCTGCCCAAGAAAACCGAGAAGCCAGCCAAGAAGTAAATCACTCGGACGACGCTTTTAAGATCTTAAACCCCAAAGGCTCTTTTAAGAGCCACCCAATTTTTCTATGAAAGCGCATCGACTCGTTTTGTTTATTGTCTGAATAATACCAAACTGAGCATTGTAGCAATTAAGTGTGGGTGGTAGTGCAGCGTTACCATGTATCTGTTAGCGATATCAAACAGTCCTTTCCCCAGCGCGTGTTGCTGACATTCCCCACATAATCACCACGTTCCTTACAAGGAGACAGTACCATACAGCATTAATTGATTGGTTTACTTTGTCTCCGATCGAGCTACATTGAAAAATGCTTCCAGCTGGAAATCCACCCCTCGTGTTTTACTTGTTGTTGCGGGTATAGACACGCAATCTTACAGAAATAGTCAAATAAAATCAATGTTTGCCTTGTAGTACATTTATCTTCTTTGCTAACTAACAGTTGCTATAAGCGACAGTAGGTCCAGCCCAATAGAAAGCAAGATTAAGTTTGGTAAAGCACAGGAACTTCAGGACAGCCCCGCTCAGATGCCACTGCGCCTGGAGGAAAGAGCGCTCAAAGAAAGAGAAGGACAAAGAAAATACAAGTGTTTCAATACAACCAAATCATAAAATACAAGCGCCATCAAATCGTAAATTGTAGTTATTTACGATTTGGTTTTTCAGCACAAACACCAGGGGGCAGTGAATACCTACTTCCCAAGCTTTAGTTTCAAGTTTCTTTACACACACAGTATTGTAGCGTAAGATCGTTGAAGTTTTTGTTTTTACCGCAAATGATTGCACTACGATTTCTTAACATACAATGTATTAAACACTAGCAGAGCAATATAATCGAATCGGGTGTTACCTTTTCTTAATAGCAATCACACAAGATAGGGGTTAAAACACGCTTGTCAAAATAAAACAATATACACAAAAGGAGAGAGCCCCAAATATCAAAAGAAAGCAACAATTACAGAGAAACAAAACACTGGCCAACGCGTCTCCAACAAAAAAAAAGAAAAAAACACACTACTACGCTTATTGTGTTATACATTAAAACAAGTAAACCGCCTAAAATCATTTAACACAAAAGAAAACAAACCATACATGTGTTTATGTATTTTCTCTCGCCATAATTAAGTATTGCTTGTCTGCTGTTGACCGTTTTTCCGATACAATTTAAAAAAAAACAGCCTGCTTAGTTTGAATGGAATGTATTTCTTAATACGGGGGATTAGTAATATGTTCCTGAATGACTACATTTATTAAAAAAAGGCGCCAACAGCTCAGAAACAATGACTGCTTAACAGAATGCGCGCAGAATTCAAATGTTCCAATCAATCATTGAGAATCTGGAATATAACCAATGAGGAACATAAACCCGGTCTAATGTGTCACAGCCTATCAGGACAGCTCAGTTCCTCTATATAGTCTCTGGTATCGCCTGCGTGTATTACTTTGTACAGTTTTTCATACTGTGTACTTGAGTTTGAAGATGGCACGAACCAAACAGACCGCTCGTAAGTCCACCGGTGGAAAGGCTCCCAGGAAGCAGCTCGCTACCAAGGCTGCGCGAAAGAGCGCTCCCGCTACCGGCGGCGTGAAGAAACCTCACCGCTACAGACCTGGGACTGTGGCTCTGAGGGAGATCCGCCGCTATCAGAAATCCACCGAGCTGCTGATCCGCAAGCTGCCCTTCCAGCGGCTGGTCAGAGAAATTGCTCAGGATTTCAAGACCGACCTGCGCTTCCAGAGCTCCGCTGTGATGGCGCTGCAAGAGGCTAGCGAGGCTTACCTGGTCGGGCTCTTTGAGGACACCAATCTGTGTGCCATTCACGCCAAGAGAGTCACCATCATGCCCAAAGACATCCAGCTGGCCCGCCGCATCCGTGGAGAACGCGCTTAAACTGCAAAACCCTTAAAACAGTGAAACCCAAAGGCTCTTTTCAGAGCCACCCACTTCTCTGAAAGTGTTATGTTCCATTAACTAAAAAAAGGTTTATCTATTAATCAAGCAATCTTTATTTTATATAGCGCCTTTCATAGTGCAGTACCATCGTAAAGCGCTTTACAAGATGCAGTAACAAGAAAATACATAATATTTTAAATACAGAGAAATGCATAGTACACGATATTCACAAAAAATAAATAGTACATTAAGTAGAGTGGAAAGTGCATAATGCATGATAGTAACATACATGAAATAATAGCAGCAATACAGCAGCTAATACCAGACATCAGGGTTAAAGTGCGTGGAAAGAGAGACCAGGCGGGTCCGTCAGTTGATTTAATGTACTGTATATGTTAGATGTTCTGTATTGTTTTTACATTTTGCAATTGGAACATGCTCCCAATATATTACAATGACAGTATTTTACGCTTTTTCGTACCAACATTATAGTCTTAGAACTATCAAAAATAATGGTTGATTGATATTTGCAGGAAAAGAGAGGCCACTTAGACAAAACCAAGGATCTGATATCAGATATAAAGCTAACAACGTTAAAATTGAGAACAATTTAACAGCGCTTATACTTAATCAGGTAGCGATTGGTTTACTCTAATATTACACTATTAAGCCGTGTGCTAAAACATCACAGGAGTGTCACGTTTATTATGTATATAAGGAAAATCTGTTCTTTTTAGAAAGATGTGTTGGCTCTGAAAAGAGCCTTTGGGTTCATTGTTACATCGTCGCTTTAACTGCTCACTTCTTTTTAGGAGCCGCCTTCTTCGCTGCGGGTTTAGCTGCCTTGGTCACCTTTTTAGGTTTAGGCGCTGCCTTCGCTTTCTTCGGGCTCTTCTTTACGACCTTTTTAGGCTTGGCAGCCGCTTTCTTCGGGCTCTTGGGCGCTTTCTTTACAGCTTTCGGTTTCTTCGCTTTCGTAGGAGTCTTCTTGGGTGTCGCTGCTTTCTTTGCCGAAACCTTTTTCGTTGTTTTCTTGACAACCGCTTTCTTTGCCGCTGGTTTCTTGGGAGCTGCCTTCTTCTTGGCCGCCTTCTCCTTGGCTTCAGCCGCCTTTTTGTTGAGCTTGAAGGAGCCCGAGGCGCCGGTGCCCTTGGTCTGTAGCAGGGTCTCCTTGGTCACCAGGCTCTTGAGGGCTCTATTGACGAGGGAGTTGTTCTTCTCCACATCGTAGCCGCCGGCCTGCAGGATCTTCTTGAGCGCCGCCACGGACAGCCCGCTGCGCTCCTTGGAGGCAGACACAGCCTTGACGATCAGCTCCGACACGCTGGGACCCGATTTCTTGGGCTTGGCCGCGGTCTTCTTCTTGGGAGCTTTAGCCGGAGCAGGAGCGGCTGGTGCTGGAGCAGTTTCTGCCATTTCTAAGAGTGTTGAACACAAAGAAAACTATCAATAATACAAACGCGCAACACAGACCTTGTGTGTGTCAGAGAATGTGAACAGAAAGGCGGAGAGCGGAAGTTATTGGCATGGTGAGAACCGTGTAGACTCAACTAACTCACAGGCAACCCGCTCATTATGAAATCGTCCTGTCTTGTGTTTTCTACCCGCACAAAATACACAATTTGACAGTGAAATAGGAACAAATAAACACAAACAACCGAGCGGATCAAAAGAGAAGGGTTGTGTTTACAATATAACGTATTCTTTAACCAGGAACTTTACTGCATTTTTAATTGATGTGACCAAAGCTGCAGTATCCTCCAGCGAAACCAAACTGCTCGCTCAGTACTTCGCTATATTTTATTCATATACCATGGCGAATTTAAGGTTTAAAGTAACTGTGTGATTCGTTTCACAAACGAGAAGGCTAGCCAAACACAACTTAATAAGTTCGAAGCGTGAGGTTCGTAAAACTGGACGTTTAATCACCTTTATGTGAGGCGCGATTAACACACTGCAGCACGCACTGCCTGAACATCCCATTGTAATCGATCGGGAGAATTACTTTATTGAATTGTTTGATTTCTCTTTATCCCTGACCCACACTTGTTAAAACAATGCAAGTACCCTGGCATCACCACAGCATTCTCTGAGTATTTTAAATATTTTACTGGTGGTGCATTTCATAGAAAATGCCACCTCTGTCTTCTGGTGAGAAAAAAACGTTATTCCATTCATATTTTAATTAATTCATGTTTCAATTAATATTTTAACTGCATTCTCGATGCAGTTTAAATATTTTACTGAAGGAATGCAACCTCTGTCTTCTGGTGAGAAAAAAAAATGTTATTTTCAAATATTCTGCTTGAGTATAAACGTGTTTTTTGGCCTCTGCACAAATACATTTGTAATACGTAGGAAAATAAGCAACCATTATGTAGAAATAACATGAAATAACTTTTTTAAAGCAGTTTAATGAATCTACCCAGCTCTTTCTTTGCTCCTTGTAATACAGCCATTTAAACAACTGCACCTAATACTGCAAAAAAAATCAATAAATAACAACATTCGCGTTGTTAATCAGCGACACTGTGCAGTGAATGCGCGTCAGCAGTTTCGTGCTTAACACGCGCTCACAGACACGGCTCAGTGGTGGGCGGGTCTGATGTTTGCGCGCTCTTCTTTGCTGGCTGCTTTTTCAATCAGGTCTGATCATTGTGCATATAATAGAACATCGGCTCCGTTTTCAGTTATTGTGTTAATTTTATAATACACATTTGCATTATGTCTGGAAGAGGTAAAGGCGGTAAAGGACTTGGGAAAGGAGGTGCCAAGCGTCATCGCAAAGTGCTCCGTGATAACATCCAGGGCATCACCAAGCCTGCTATCCGCCGCCTGGCTCGCCGCGGAGGAGTGAAGCGAATCTCCGGGCTGATCTATGAAGAGACCCGCGGGGTGTTGAAGGTGTTTCTGGAGAATGTGATCCGGGATGCCGTCACCTACACCGAGCACGCCAAGAGAAAGACCGTCACCGCTATGGATGTGGTGTATGCGCTGAAGCGCCAGGGTCGCACTCTGTACGGATTCGGAGGTTAAGGATTTTCATCGGCTACATTTGAACACAAAGGCTCTTTTCAGAGCCACCCACAATATCAAACGAAAGTTTAAATCCATTGATTGTTACATTTGTATCATACGAGGAAGTGATCTTTGTGTTTGACCGTGTGTTAACTGTGTACTTAGTTATGCATAGTGTTTATAGCTATATAGTGTGTGTTTGTATATATACTGTATATCACATGCAAAATAAGCATACAATCTGAATTGCAATCAAATTATATGCAACGTTCATTCTTTATTATTTCTATTAAATCATAATTGATGTATTTAGCAGAGACCATGTATTAATGTTTTGTTCTAACAATTTTATCCCCCCTTGAATTTTGCTTCATGGAAACAAACAATGCACTTTCTCGATTTAATTTTAAATACAAAAAATACCATCTCTTCTGCAAAACGCATGCCTCTATTAAGTGCGATTCAGTTTAAATCTTTTAGAAAGAAAGCATAACCTAAGTGTTCGCATATTTTGCATTTCAGTGAGAATCATAATGTGCTACGTCGTTTTGCCTGCAAAACATTATTTTGTACTGCTAATTGTTGCCAGACAGTATGCTAGTTTACATGTTTGTTTCACGTGAATGGACAATGCACGTGATAATGTACCAAAAAACGGTCTCAGTATTTTACCTTAAATCTCAATTTAAAAAATGCTTGTGAATTCAACACCCATTTACACAGGTAAACAAGAGTTTCTTGTGAAAATGTGAAGTAGTCATTTCCTAAAGTCGCTATAGGCTTTTATATATATATATAATATATAAAATGGCTCACCGCGGCATAATGCTAAGTGTACCATATTGTATGGACTTACATCTCATAGGAAAAGTAGCTGAGATTCGCAAACTGCACAACAAATTAGTGCATGCGCGTAAACATTATTATTATTTATTTATTTCTCAGCAGACGCCCTTATCCAGGGCGACTTACAATTCTTACAAGATCTCACATTATTTTTTACATACAATTACCTATTTATACAGATGGGTTTTTACTGGAACAATGTAGGTAAAGTACCTTGCTCAAGGGTACAGCACCTGGTCCCCCACCTGGAATTGACACCCCAAAACCCTCCAGTCAAGAGTCCTAACCACTTGATATGTTGTAATTGATATGAGAAAATTGCATAATTATACATTTCATTGTTTTATTTTCTCTTAATAAAAAAGTAAACAAACAGTAATCTAACTGAAAGCCTTGATTTAACACACTGATATTGATGTTCGTTTGGCTGTCAAGGTAACAGCGCCCCCAGTGTTGAGTATTGTCTTCCCTTTACGACAATACTGAAAAGGACTCGTTCTCTAATGTTTAGTTGGAGGTATGTTTGTCAAGACATCGTGTAAAGAAGTATTAGATTAGAAACATAATACAACAAAAATGTTTCTCCCTGCTGTGTAAATGAACCGCGGTCTCCCGCATAGCAGGGATACTGACCACTATACTAACGAGGAGGATCTGAATACAGAGTTTTTGTAACGGTATACATACGATGCGAAGCAATAGCTTACTAAACAAAACTGTAGGCTTTACAATAAACAATAGACTGCCAATAATAACATTATTAATGATAAAGGTAATGGTAATTTAAAGATCAATTGTATGCTGTCCAGGCATGTTCTCCTCACCAAGACTACAGTCCGCATTCATCCCACTGTAATATGTGCTTTAAATAGAGAAAAGAAAAGCGACGCACTTTCTATGAATTAGTATACAACTAGATATTTAAAGGAAAAAAAATCATGATATCAGAATAAAAAAACGCATCTTGTCAGAAGTGGGATTCGAACCCACGCCTCCAGGGGAGACTGCGACCTGAACGCAGCGCCTTAGACCGCTCGGCCATCCTGACTTCCGTTGCATTCATTTGTGTAAACCATGGCAACGCTACACAGCTGGCAGAGGCACACCTCTGCGTCGCAGAGATACATTCGTATTATTATTTATTTTACAATTTTGCACACATTTAAATAATGTAATCCTGCACATTAGACTTCCAAAGTAATATATTAAACAGGGGTTTAAATGCAGAGTGGAAACAAGGTCTAGATTAACAACAATTAACTTCTGCAGATTAAGCTGTTAAAATACGGATCTTGTATGATGTTCCATGTATTGTCGTTACACTATGTAGTTATCAATGAGGTTGTGTGCAAAAATGCAAGTTGTTATGAGTGCGTTTTAACATTATTTTTAGTTGTTGTAACATAGGTATTTTTTGTTATTGCCTTTTAATACTGTATCCATAAAAGTAGTAACTGCATTTCTCCTAGAGCATAACAAAATAAGAATGTTTACAAACGAGAGGAGGCCATTCGACCCACCTTGCTCGTTTGGTTGTTAGTAGCTTACTGATCCCAGAATCTCATCAAGCAGCTTCTTGAAGGATCCCAGGGTGTCAGCTTCAACAACATAACTGGGGAGTTGGTTCCAGACCCTCACAATTCTCTGTGTAAAAACGTGCCTCCTATTTTCTGTTCTGAATGCCCCTTTATCTAATCTCCATTTGTGACCCCTGCTCCTTGTTTCTTTTCTGAGGTCAAAAAAGTCCCCTGGGTCGACGTTGTCTATAACTTTTAGGATTTTGAATGTTTGAATCAGATCGCCGCATAGTCTTCTTTGTTCAAGTCTGAATAGATTCAATTCTTTTAGCCTGTCTGCATACGACATGCCTTTTAACCCCTGGGTAATTCTGGTCACCCTTCTTTGCACTTTTTCTAAAGCAGCAATATCCTTTTTGTAACAAGGTGACCAGAACTAAATATTCTAGATGAGGTCTTACTAATGCATTGTAAAGTTTTAACATTACCTCCCTTGATTTAAATTCAAAACTGTTCACAATATATCCAAGCATCTTGTTGGCCTTTTTTATAGCTTCCCCACATTGTCTAGATGAAGACATTTCTGAGTCAACATAAATTCCTAGGACTTTTTCATAGATTCATTCTTCAATTTCAGTATCTCCCATATGATATTTATAATGCACATTTTTATGGCCTGCGTGCAATACTTTACACTTTTCTCTATTAAATGTCATTTGCCATGTGTCTGCCCAGTTCTGAATGCTGTCAAGATCATTTTGAATGACATTTGCTGCTGCATTAGTGTTTGTCACTCCTACTATTTTTGTGTTGTCTGCAAATTTGTCTGCAAATTTGCTTACGACTTGCATGATGGCATTATTTGGAAAAATAAGTAATTTTATGATTCTCGTAACTGTTTAAATTGTGCACTACAGATGTATTGAGGATTGCCACGATGTTTTGTTGTTTGGAAATTTGACAAATTGCATCCTGTATATTTACCAAAGTATAACTATGCAACGGTCTGGAAGCTAGCCAGTTAAATCCGGGTTCGTTTCAATGAGAATTGACTGTACCCATGTATTGCTGATTTCATGACAAACAACCCAAACGGTTTCCATGTACCTCTGGGAGGTGCTCGGTAGGTGGCGCCAGCGCTGTAACAGACTGGCTGCTAGATTGATACATGAGAATTACTTTATTGAATTGTATTTCTTTTTATCCCTGACCCACACTTGTTGCAACAGTTAAATTAAACTGGCTTTACCCCAGCATTCTCTGAGTAGTTTAAATATATTACTGGTGGTGCATTTAATAGGGAATGCCTCCGCTGTCTTCTGATGAGAAACAAGGTTGCTACTTTCATGATAGACTCTGTGTGTGTGTGTGTGTGTGTGTGTGTGTGTGCGTGTATAAACATGTATTCGCCTCTGCACAAATATAACTGTAATACGCAGGAAAAAAGTAACCATTATGTAGAAAAAAGTGAAACAACGTATTTTGAAGCAGTTTAATGAGTCTGCCCAGCTGCTGCTTTTGTCCTTGTAATACATGTGTAACAAATGTGTATTCTAGTCATATGTTCCATACTTTTTTTGTATATATAACTAATATTGACATGCTTTAATAACCCCATGATTGCACACGGCACTTTAAAGGTGTTGATAATGCATTGTTGAATTAATTATACAAAATCTGAATGCTGTTGTCATTTACAATAGATTGATGTTTTAACAATCGGTTTCATCCTTTCATGTGTTGCGGTTATTTCACTGCTTATAATTGACAAACCTGGTACTTCTTTAGACACTGCACATTGTTAATTCTTTCTATTTAAACTATCTGGTTGATATCTTAAATTATGTCATAGGCATCTAATTTCCTTGTCTGTCTTTTCGCTGTATATGTGCTTTGTTGGAAAGACTTGGGAGAGATTTTTGGAATTGCAACATAGGCCCGGACCAAATCAAAACTTTCACAACCCGCTAATCACAATTTCCGAAACTGTATTTAATAGCGTTTTCTTTTTATGAGTAGAAGAAATAAGATTATAAAAAAAACGCTATTAAATACAGTTTTGTAAATTGCGATAAGCGGGTTGTCGAAGTTTTGCTTTGGTCCCAGCCCTAGTGAGAGAGAGGAACAGCAAGGACGAGCGGGGCTGTGGCGTGTATTGAAGTCTATGGAAAGAAAGTGAGAATACTGATTCTGTTTGTTTTCGAGGCATACAGAAACGGGATGGCAGCCGACCTGTCCGTGTGATTGTTGGTTGGTTGGTTGAAGTCCGCTGCTCTGTCCTTGCGATTCTTCCCTCTCAGTCCAGTTTATTGAATGGTGTAATAGCTGCCGTATTTTATTGAAATTGTGTTTTTAACTTTTCTTTGCCTACTTGGTTATTTCTTGTGTATCTTAAACTTAAATTAAACATTGTAAACTCTTATATATATATATAGAATAGCTTTTTCTGTGTAGGTACCGTTTAAATCTATACAGCGCTTCTTGAAGGCTATACCTCCTGGAGGTCTGGGTTGGTACTGCACCCCAACCTTATTCACAGCACACTGTTTATTATATGGCGGTACTATTGGTGTGATTTATTGATTTAGTTGAGCTTTGTATGGTTTATTTTATGTGTATTTGATTGATTTGTATAGTATTGGAATTAGAGTTTGGTTTTGTTCACTATTCTGTGTTATTTGATTTGGTTTCTTTTGCACTTTTCCTGTGGGTTGGACAGAGCTGCGTCTCCAGCCAGCCACCCCTCCTGGTACAGCTGTGACTGAAAAAAAAACAAAGCTGATCTGTATTTTTATAAAAACCTGTGTCTAGGGCATTCATTGAAAGGTTATTGTGATATATATATCAGCAGTGTGCAGTAGTGGTTAGGGCTCTGGACTCTTGACCGGAGGGTCGTGGGTTCAATCCCCGGTCGGGGACACTGCTGCTGTACCCTTGAGCAAGGTACTTTACTGAGATTGCTCCTGTAAAAACCCAATTGTATAAATGGGTAATTGTATGTAAAAATAATGTGATATCTTGTAACAATTATAAGTCGCCCTGGATAAGGGTGTCTGATAAGAAATAAATAATAATAAAATACTGTGTGTGTATAAACATGTATTCACCTCTGCACAAATATAACTGTAATACGCAGGAAAATAAATAACTATTATGTAAAAAAAGTGAAAAAACATATTTTGAAGCAGTTTAATGAATCTGCCCAGCTGCTTCTTTTGTCTTTGTAATACATATATTTAAGACTACTGCAAAAAATTGTAAAAATAAATAAATAAATAAAATAAATAAATAAATAAATAAATAAATAAATAAATAAATAATAACGACAATTCAATAACTCCACATTCGCGTTGTTAATCAGCGACACTGTGCAGTGAATTCGCGTCAGCAGTTTCGTGGTTAACACGCGCTCACAGACACTGCTCGGTGGTGGGCGGGTCTGATGTGTGCGCGCTCTTTTTTGCTGGCTGCTTTTTCAATCAGGTCCGATCATTCTGCATATAACAGAACATTGGGTTCTGTTTTAAGCATTGTGTTAATTTTATAATACACAGTTACAATATGTCTGGAAGAGGCAAAGGCGGTAAAGGACTTGGGAAAGGAGGCGCCAAGCGTCATCGCAAAGTGCTACGTGATAACATCCAGGGCATCACCAAGCCTGCTATCCGCCGCCTGGCTCGTCGCGGAGGAGTGAAGCGAATCTCCGGGCTGATCTATGAAGAGACCCGCGGGGTGTTGAAGGTGTTTCTGGAGAATGTGATCCGGGATGCCGTCACCTACACTGAGCACGCCAAGAGAAAGACCGTCACCGCTATGGATGTGGTGTATGCTCTGAAGCGCCAGGGTCGCACTCTGTACGGATTCGGAGGTTAAGGATTTTCATCGGCTACATTTGAACACAAAGGCTCTTTTCAGAGCCACCCACAATATCAAACGAAAGTTTAAATCCATTTACTGATTATTCACTTTCTGTAGTACGAGAAAAAGTTATTTGAGTTAGGGTGTGTATTTTCTTTATGTATTTCAATATTATATTTTAAGTTATATATACACGAACACACATTTTCAAAGTTGTTTTTGTTTCAAGAATGATTGCATTAATAAAAGTTCAGCTAAAGTATGAACGGGCAAAGGTAATAATTTTATATTGGTGTTAACTGGGGAAGGCGGTATTGTTCTAGAAACTTGAACAGGCTTGGGGTAAAACACGCCGCTGTTTCGCAGCATCAGCCCTTGAACAAACTGTTGATCCTGTAGAAACAGCAGTGCATTCAAAGTACATCATCTTAATTATTATTATTATTATTATTATTTATTTCTTAGCAGACGCCCTTATCCAGGGCGACTTACAATCGCAAGCAAATACAAATACATTCAAGTGTTACAATATAAGTCATACAATAAGAACAAGAAATACAATAATTCTCAAGTGTGACAAACCACAATTCAATAATACAGCAGATAATAGTGAAAGTTACATCAGGATATGATTAAGTAGTGATAGTTACATCAGGATATGATTAAGTACAAAATACTACAGATTAAACACTTGGGAGATTACAATATTCTGAGGTACAGGATTAAATGCAGTAAAATAGGGGGCAGATAAGAGCAAAATAAAGCATATTTAAATGAAGGGTGATAGTGTCCCAGGATACAACAGAGGAGTTCTACAGGTGCTGTTTGAAGAGGTGAGTCTTAAGGAGGCGCCGGAATGTGGTCAGGGACTGGGCAGTCCTGACATCTGTAGGAAGGTCGTTCCACCACTGCGGAGCAAGGGTGGAGAAGGAGCGGGCTCGGGAGGCAGGGGAGCGTAGCGGAGGTAGAGCCAGTCTTCTAGTGCAGGCGGAGCGGAGAGGTCGAGTGGGGGTGTAGGGAGAGATGAGGGTCTGGAGGTAGCTGGGTGCAGTCTGATCAAGGCATCTGTAGGCTAGTACAAGAGTCTTGAACTGGATGCGAGCGGTGATCGGGAGCCAGTGGAGCGAGCGGAGTAGTGGAGTAGCGTGGGCGAAGCGAGGTAGAGAGAACACCAGGCGAGCAGCAGAGTTCTGGATGAGCTGGAGCGGACGGGTGGCGGACGCAGGGAGGCCAGCCAGGAGGGAGTTGCAGTAGTCTAGGCGGGAGAGTACCAGGGCCTGGACCAGGATTAGGTTAATTTATAATGTCTGCATTGAAAAAGTCCAATGCGCCCCCATGTGTCTGAAAGAGAGTCTGGGATCAATAATCTCTTAACAACCAAACGAGCAAGATGGGCTGAATGGCCTCCTCTCGTCTGTGATGAATGCTACTAATACAAGCAGTCTGGCCGCGCTGTGTAACAGACCTGCCTTCGATAGCTCAGTTGGTAGAGCGGAGGACTGTAGTGGAAAAGCACGGGCATCCTTAGGTCGCTGGTTCAAATCCGGCTCGGAGGACAGAATCTTTTACTTTATATCAATCACTGTTGTAACACAGTATCTTCAATGGAGAGTCAAGTTGCACTAAATTATGCCGCAATTTGAGCCAAGATGGCTGACACAGAGAGACAGATGCTTAGCTTCCTCGATGTTCGTTTGGCTGTCAAGGTAACCGCGCCCCCAGTGTTGAGTATTGTCTTCTCTTTGCAACAATACTGAAAAGGGCTCGTTCTGTAATGTTAGTTGAAGGTATATTTTTGAATAGTGGTAATACTTTGCAAGATATTCATGAAAAGTTTTTGTTATAAATATAGATTAGAAAAATAAAACAAAAATGAATAAGTTTGAAGCGTGAGGTTCGTAAAACTGGACATTTAATCACCTTTATGTGAGGCGCGGTTAACACACTGCAGCACGCACTGCCGGAACATCCCATTGTAATCGATCGGGAGAATTACTTTATTGAATTGTTTTATTTCTCTTCATCCCTGACCCACACTTGTTGCAACAGTTTAATTAAACTGGCTTTACCCCGGCATTCTCTGAGTAGGTTAAATATATTACTGGTGGTGCATTTCATAGGGAATGCCACCGCTGTCTTCTGATGTAAAACAAAGTACCTCCCCGTCGGGGAATTGAACCCCGGTCTCCCGCGTGACAGGCGGGGATACTGACCACTATACTAACGAGGAGGAGATGTCTAAACCGACTATCGATAGGATTCTGAAGGCGTGTAAATCACTGAATGAATTACACAGCTGTGCGTATGTGTAGAATCGAAACATGCAGCACTGCCCTCTGAAGCTCTCAACACAACTTCTGTGAGATTGTATGTGTTGTGTTGTTTATTGAACACTAATACTTTTAGAACAGTTTCCCCCCCATTCCCGGTGTAGTGTTAGAAAGTGGTATATGGTCAGAATGTGCTATGTATACAACAACTTGACCTGTCTAATGCCAGAAAGTGATATGCTGTCAAATTGAAAGTGGTACTCTGTCAGATTTTGGTAGAGATGGAATCAATTGCGATCTGATGGGTGTTTTCCTAATAACTGTGTCACAAACATCAGCACCCTGAAATGAACCTGCATTAAAACGGGCTATCTTCCAGACAGTGCCATATTTATAGCTGTAGTGCTGCCCAGGTTTACAATATTAAACCGCACGGAAGTCTGGATGGCACTAAACCTGCATGTTTGATTCATATGCTATCAGCTGTATTCTACTACTGCTCTCAATCACCATTTTATTTACCAATATTATGGTCGCAATTTATGGCTTACAGTATAAGGACATGATAACCTCATTGTTTTTTTGCAATCCACATTGAAAAACACATTACTTCTATATTTGACTTAATAAATAAATGAATGCACTTATAAAACTCCCCGCTCCACATAAATAAATAGTATTTGGCTGCCAGTGTGACCTAATAGCAACAAGATTTACAGTGAACGGTAAGCTGGTATATTTGCATCTGCCACCATACAAACAAATGGGAGCGTCAACGACATCAGCTTTCTGGTTAATTGCAGTGAAACCAGTAAACCGAAACTTAGACATAGTAATTAAACTCGAACGTGACTGTGGAGCAGTGTGGTTTTCAACACTTCATGTTGTTGGGCAACTTTGTTCCAAATTAAAAATGAGCGCCAAGAGGAAACAAAAGACAAGCGAGCCAATCTACAGCAGGCAGGGAAAGATAAAACCAATGACATGAATGAAAAGGACATACTGCCCCGCCCTCATCCGCGATGACGTCTTTAATATTCTGATAAGTATGTGTCGTTTTGTCCAATGACGAATGAGCGGGTGTGTATAAAAAAGCAGGAGAGCAGAAGCGCATTTATTGTTACTTTAAATTACAGTGAAGATGTCTGGAAGAGGAAAGACCGGTGGTAAAGCCCGTGCTAAGGCAAAGACTCGCTCCTCCAGGGCAGGACTGCAGTTCCCAGTCGGCCGTGTCCACAGGCTGTTGCGGAAGGGAAACTATGCCCAGCGTGTCGGCGCTGGAGCCCCGGTCTATCTGGCCGCTGTGCTCGAGTACCTGACTGCTGAAATCCTGGAGCTGGCCGGGAACGCCGCCCGGGACAACAAGAAAACCAGGATCATCCCGCGTCACCTGCAGCTCGCTGTCCGCAACGACGAGGAGCTCAACAAGCTGATGGGAGGCGTCACCATCGCTCAGGGCGGAGTGCTGCCCAACATCCAGGCCGTGCTGCTGCCCAAGAAAACCGAGAAGCCAACCAAGAAGTAAATCACTCGGACGCCGCTTATAAGATCTTCTAAAACCCCAAAGGCTCTTTTAAGAGCCACCCAATTTTTCTATGAAAGCGCATCGAATCGTTTTGTTTATTGTCTGAATAATACCAAACTGAGCATTGTAGCAATTAAGTGTGTGTGGTAGTGCAGCGTTACCATGTAAATGCTTCCAGCTGGAAATCCACCCCTCGTGTTTTACTTGTTGTTGCGGGTATATACACGCAATCTTACAGAAATAGTCAAATAAAATCAATGTTTGCCTTGTAGTACATTTATCTTCTTTGCTAACTAACAGTTGCTATAAGCGACAGTAGATCCAGCCCAATATAAAGCAAGATTAAGTTTGGTAAAGCACAGGAACTTCAGGACAGCCCCGCTCAGATGCCACTGCGCCTGGAGGAAAGAGCGCTCAAAGAAAGAGAAGGACAAAGAAAATACAAGTGTTTCAATACAACCAAATCATAAAATACAAGCGCCATCAAATCGTGAATTGTAGTTATTTGCGATTTGGTTTTTCAGCACAAACACCAGGGGGCAGTGAATACCTACTTCCCAAGCTTTAGTTTCAAGTTTCTTTACACACACAGTATTGTAGCGTAAGATCGTTGAAGTTTTTGTTTTTACCGCAAATGATTGCACTACGATTTGTTAACATACAATGTATTAAACACTAGCAGAGCAATATAATCGAATCGGGTGTTACCTTTTCTTAATAGCAATCACAGAAGATAGGGGTTAAAACACGCTTGTCAAAATAAAACAATATACACAAAAGGACGGAGCCCCAAATATCAAAAGAAAGCAAAAATTACAGAGAAACAAAACACTGGCCAACGCGTCTCCTACAAAAAACAAAAAAAAAAAAAAAAAAAACACACTACTACGCTTATTGTGTTATACATTAAAACAAGAAAACCGCCTAAAATCATTTAATACAAAAGAAAACAAACCATACATATGTTTATGTATTTTCTCTCGCCATAATTAAGTATTGCTTGTCTGCTGTTGACCGTTTTTCCGATACAATTTAAAAAAAAAAACAGCCTGCTTAATTTGAATGGAATGTATTTGTTAATACTGGGGTCTAGTAATATGTTCCTCAATGACAATATTTATTTGAAAGGCGCCAACAACTCGGAAACAATGACTACTGAACAGAATGCGAGCAGAATTCAAATGTTTCAATCAATCATTGAGAATCTGGAATCTAACCAATGAGGAAAATAAACCCGCCCTAATGTGTCACAGCCTATCAGGACTGCTCAGTTCCTCTATATAGTCTCTGGTGTCGGCTGCGTGTATTATTTTGTACAGTTTTTCATACTGTGTACAAGAGTTTGAAGATGGCACGAACCAAGCAGACCGCTCGTAAGTCCACCGGTGGAAAGGCTCCCAGGAAGCAGCTCGCTACCAAGGCTGCCCGAAAGAGCGCTCCCGCTACCGGCGGCGTGAAGAAACCTCACCGCTACAGGCCTGGGACTGTGGCTCTGAGGGAGATCCGCCGCTATCAGAAATCCACCGAGCTGCTGATCCGCAAACTGCCCTTCCAGCGGCTGGTCAGAGAAATTGCTCAGGATTTCAAGACTGACCTGCGCTTCCAGAGCTCCGCTGTGATGGCGCTGCAAGAAGCTAGCGAGGCTTACCTGGTCGGGCTCTTTGAGGACACCAACCTGTGTGCCATTCACGCCAAGAGAGTCACCATCATGCCCAAAGACATCCAGCTGGCCCGCCGCATCCGCGGAGAACGCGCTTAAACTGCAAAACCCTTAAAACAGTGAAAACCAAAGGCTCTTTTCAGAGCCACCCACTTCTCTGAAAGTGTTATGTTCCATTAACTAAAAAAAGGTGTATCTATTAATCAAGCAATCTTTATATTATATAGCGCCTTTCATTGTGCAGTACAATCGTAAAGCGCTTTACAGGATGCAGTAACAAGAAAATCCATAATACTTTAAATACAGAGAAATGCATAGTACAAGATATTCAGTAAAAAAAAAAAATAGTACATTAAGTAGAGTGGAAAGTGCATAATGCATTATAGTAACATACATGAAATAGTAGCAGCAACACAGCAGCTAATACCTGGTATCAGGGTTAAAGTGCGTGGAAAGAGACCAGGCGGGTCCGTCAGTTGATTTGATGTACTGTATATGTTAGATGTTCTGTATTGTTTTTACATTTTGCAATTGGAACATGCTCCCAATATATTACAATGACAGTATTTTACGCTTTTTCGTACCATTATAATCTTTTACAACTATCAAAAATAATGGTTGATTGATACTTACAGGAAGAGGTCACTTAGACAGAAACAAGGATCTGACATCAGATACAAAACGAACATCATTTTTATTGTGACTATACTTAATCAGGTAGCGAATGGTTTACTCTAATATTACACTATTAAACCGCGTGCTAAAACATCACAGGAGTGTCACGTTTATTATGTATATAAGGACAATCTGCTCTCTTTAGAAAGATGTGTTGGCTCTGAAAAGAGCCTTTGGGTTCATTGTTCCATCGTCGCTTTAACTGCTCACTTCTTTTTAGGAGCCGCCTTCTTCGCTGCGGGTTTAGCTGCCTTGGTCACCTTTTTAGGTTTAGGCGCTGCCTTCGCTTTTTTCGGGCTCTTCTTTACGACCTTTTTAAGCTTGGCAGCCGCTTTCTTCGGGCTCTTGGGCGCTTTCTTTACAGCTTTCGGTTTCTTCGCTTTCGTAGGAGTCTTCTTGGGTGTCGCTGCTTTCTTTGCCGAAACCTTTTTCGTTGTTTTCTTGACAACCGCTTTCTTTGCCGCTGGTTTCTTGGGAGCTGCCTTCTTCTTGGCCGCCTTCTCCTTGGCTTCAGCCGCCTTTTTGTTGAGCTTGAAGGAGCCCGAGGCGCCGGTGCCCTTGGTCTGTAGCAGGGTCTCCTTGGTCACCAGGCTCTTGAGGGCTCTATTGACGAGGGAGTTGTTCTTCTCCACATCGTAGCCGCCGGCCTGCAGGATCTTCTTGAGCGCCGCCACGGACAGCCCGCTGCGCTCCTTGGAGGCAGACACAGCCTTGACGATCAGCTCCGACACGCTGGGACCCGATTTCTTGGGCTTGGCCGCGGTCTTCTTCTTGGGAGCTTTAGCCGGAGCAGGGGCGGCTGGTGCTGGAGCAGTTTCTGCCATTTCTAAGAGTGTTGAACACAAAGAAAACTATCAATAATACAAACGCGCAACACAGACCTTGTGTGTGTCAGAGAATGTGAGCAGAAAGGCGGAGAGCGGAAGTTATTGGCATAGTGAGAACCGTGTAGACTCAACTGACTCTCAGGCTACCCGCTCATTATGAAAGCGTCCTGTCTTGTGTTTTCTACCCGCACAAAATATACAATTTGACAGTGAAGTAGGAACAAATAAACACAAACAACCGAGCGGATCAAAAGAGAAAGGTTGTGTTTACAATATAACGTATTCTTTAACCAGGAACCTTACTGCATTTTTAATTGAGGTGACCAAAGCTGCAGTATCCTCCAGCGAAACCAAACTGCTCGCTCAGTACTTCGCTATATTTTATTCATATACCATGGCGAATTTAAGGTTTAAAGTAACTGTGTGATTCGTTTCACAAACGAGGCGGCTAGTCAAACACAATTTCATAAGTTTGATGCGTGAAGTTTGTAAAACTGGACATTTAATCACCTTTATGTGAGGCGCGGTTAACACACTGCAGCACGTACTGCCTGAACATCCCATTGTAATCGATCGGGAGAATTACTTTATTGAATTGTTTGATTTCTCTTTATCCCTGACCCACACTTGTTAAAACAATGCAAGTACCCTGGCATCACCACAGCATTCTCTGAGTATTTTAAATATTTTACTGGTGGTGCATTTCATAGAAAATGCCACCTCTGTCTTCTGGTGAGAAAAAAAACGTTATTCCATTCATATTTTAATTAATTCATGTTTCAATTAATATTTTAACTGCATTCTCGATGCAGTTTAAATATTTTACTGAAGGAATGCAACCTCTGTCTTCTGGTGAGAAAAAAAAAATGTTATTTTCAAATATTCTGCTTGAGTAAAACGTGTTTTTTGGCCTCTGCACAAATACATTTGTAATACGTAGGAAAATAAGCAACCATTATGTAGAAAGAACATGAAATAACTTTTTTAAGCAGTTTAATGAATCTACCCAGCTCTTTCTTTGCTCCTTGTAATACAGCCATTTAAACAACTGCACCTAATATTGCAAAAAAAATCAATAAATATCCACATTCGCGTTGTTAATCAGCAACACTGTGCAGTGAATGCGCGTCAGCAGTTTCGTGCTTAACACGCGCTCACAGACACGGCTCAGTGGTGGGCGGGTCTGATGTTTGCGCGCTCTTCTTTGCTGGCTGCTTTTTCAATCAGGTCCGATCATTGTGCATATAATAGAACATCGGCTCCGTTTTTAGTTATTGTGTTAATTTTATAATACACATTTACAATATGTCTGGAAGAGGTAAAGGCGGTAAAGGACTTGGGAAAGGAGGTGCCAAGCGTCATCGCAAAGTGCTCCGTGATAACATCCAAGGCATCACCAAGCCTGCTATCCGCCGCCTGGCTCGCCGCGGAGGAGTGAAGCGAATCTCCGGGCTGATCTATGAAGAGACCCGCGGGGTGTTGAAGGTGTTTCTGGAGAATGTGATCCGGGATGCCGTCACCTACACCGAGCACGCCAAGAGAAAGACCGTCACCGCTATGGATGTGGTGTATGCTCTGAAGCGCCAGGGTCGCACTCTGTACGGATTCGGAGGTTAAGGATTTTCATCGGCTACATTTGAACACAAAGGCTCTTTTCAGAGCCACCCACAATATCAAACGAAAGTTTAAATCCATTGATTGTTACATTTGTATCATACGAGGAAGTGATCTTTGTGTTTGACCGTGTGTTAACTGTGTATTTAGTTATGCATAGTGTTTATAGGTATATAGTGTGTGTTTGTATATATACTATATATCACATGCAAAATAAGCATACAATCTGAATTGCAATCAAATTATATGCAACATTCATTCTTTATTATTTCTATTAAATCATAATTGATGTATTTAGCGGAGACCATGTATTAATGTTTTGTTCTAACAATTTTATCCCCCCTAGAATTTTGCTTCATGGAAACAAACAATGCACTTTCTCGATTTAATTTTAAATACAAAAAATACCATCTCTTCTGCAAAACGCATGCCTCTATTAAGTGCGATTCAGTTTAAATCTTTTAGAAAGAAAGCATAACCTAAGTGTTTTCATATTTTGCATTTCAGTGAGAATCATAATGTGCTACGTCGTTTTGCCTGCAAAACATTATTTTGTACTGGTAATTGTTGCCAGACAGTATGCTAGTTTACATGTTTGTTTCACGTGAATGGACAATGCACGTGATAATGTCCCAAAAAACGGTCTCAGTATTTTACCTTAAATTTCAATTTAAAAATGCTTGTGAATTCAACACCCATTTACACAGGTAAACAAGAGTTTCTTGTGAAAATGTGAAGTAGTCATTTCCTAAAGTCGCTATAGGCTTTTATATATATATATATAATATATAAAATGGCTCACCGCGGCATAATGCTAAGTGTACCATATTGTATGGACTTACATCTCATAGGAAAAGTAGCTGAGATTCGCAAACTGCACAACAAATTAGTGCATGCGCGTAAACATTATTATTATTTATTTATTTCTCAGCAGACGCCCTTATCCAGGGCGACTTACAATTCTTACAAGATCTCACATTATTTTTTACATACAATTACCTATTTATACAGATGGGTTTTTACTGGAACAATGTAGGTAAAGTACCTTGCTCAAGGGTACAGCACCTGGTCCCCCACCTGGAATTGACACCCCAAAACCCTCCAGTCAAGAGTCCTAACCACTTGATATGTTGTAATTGATATGAGAAAATTGCATAATTATACATTTCATTGTTTTATTTTCTCTTAATAAAAAAGTAAACAAACAGTAATCTAACTGAAAGCCTTGATTTAACACACTGATATTGATGTTCGTTTGGCTGTCAAGGTAACAGCGCCCCCAGTGTTGAGTATTGTCTTCCCTTTACGACAATACTGAAAAGGACTCGTTCTCTAATGTTTAGTTGGAGGTATGTTTGTCAAGACATCGTGTAAAGAAGTATTAGATTAGAAACATAATACAACAAAAAAAGTTTCTCCCTGCTGTGTAAATGAACCGCGGTCTCCCGCATAGCAGGGATACTGACCACTATACTAACGAGGAGGATCTGAATACAGAGTTTTTGTAACGGTATACATACGATGCGAAGCAATAGCTTACTAAACAAAACTGTAGGCTTTACAATAAACAATAGACTGCCAATAATAACATTATTAATGATAAAGGTAATGGTAATTTAAAGATCAATTGTATGCTGTCCAGGCATGTTCTCCTCACCAAGACTACAGTCCGCATTCATCCCACTGTAATATGTGCTTTAAATAGAGAAAAGAAAAGCGACGCACTTTCTATGAATTAGTATACAACTAGATATTTAAAGGAAAAAAAATCATGATATCAGAATAAAAAAACGCATCTTGTCAGAAGTGGGATTCGAACCCACGCCTCCAGGGGAGACTGCGACCTGAACGCAGCGCCTTAGACCGCTCGGCCATCCTGACTTCCGTTGCATTCATTTGTGTAAACCATGGCAACGCTACACAGCTGGCAGAGGCACACCTCTGCGTCGCAGAGATACATTCGTATTATTATTTATTTTACAATTTTGCACACATTTAAATAATGTAATCCTGCACATTAGACTTCCAAAGTAATATATTAAACAGGGGTTTAAATGCAGAGTGGAAACAAGGTCTAGATTAACAACAATTAACTTCTGCAGATTAAGCTGTTAAAATACGGATCTTGTATGATGTTCCATGTATTGTCGTTACACTATGTAGTTATCAATGAGGTTGTGTGCAAAAATGCAAGTTGTTATGAGTGCGTTTTAACATTATTTTTAGTTGTTGTAACATAGGTATTTTTTGTTATTGCCTTTTAATACTGTATCCATAAAAGTAGTAACTGCATTTCTCCTAGAGCATAACAAAATAAGAATGTTTACAAACGAGAGGAGGCCATTCGACCCACCTTGCTCGTTTGGTTGTTAGTAGCTTATTGATCCCAGAATCTCATCAAGCAGCTTCTTGAAGGATCCCAGGGTGTCAGCTTCAACAACATAACTGGGGAGTTGGTTCCAGACCCTCACAATTCTCTGTGTAAAAACGTGCCTCCTATTTTCTGTTCTGAATGCCCCTTTATCTAATCTCCATTTGTGACCCCTGCTCCTTGTTTCTTTTCTGAGGTCAAAAAAGTCCCCTGGGTCGACGTTGTCTATAACTTTTAGGATTTTGAATGTTTGAATCAGATCGCCGCATAGTCTTCTTTGTTCAAGTCTGAATAGATTCAATTCTTTTAGCCTGTCTGCATACGACATGCCTTTTAACCCCTGGGTAATTCTGGTCACTCTTCTTTGCACTTTTTCTAAAGCAGCAATATCCTTTTTGTAACAAGGTGACCAGAACTAAATATTCTAGATGAGGTCTTACTAATGCATTGTAAAGTTTTAACATTACCTCCCTTGATTTAAATTCAAAACTGTTCACAATATATCCAAGCATCTTGTTGGCCTTTTTTATAGCTTCCCCACATTGTCTAGATGAAGACATTTCTGAGTCAACATAAATTCCTAGGACTTTTTCATAGATTCATTCTTCAATTTCAGTATCTCCCATATGATATTTATAATGCACATTTTTATGGCCTGCGTGCAATACTTTACACTTTTCTCTATTAAATGTCATTTGCCATGTGTCTGCCCAGTTCTGAATGCTGTCAAGATCATTTTGAATGACATTTGCTGCTGCATTAGTGTTTGTCACTCCTACTATTTTTGTGTTGTCTGCAAATTTGTCTGCAAATTTGCTTACGACTTGCATGATGGCATTATTTGGAAAAATAAGTAATTTTATGATTCTCGTAACTGTTTAAATTGTGCACTACAGATGTATTGAGGATTGCCACGATGTTTTGTTGTTTGGAAATTTGACAAATTGCATCCTGTATATTTACCAAAGTATAACTATGCAACGGTCTGGAAGCTAGCCAGTTAAATCCGGGTTCGTTTCAATGAGAATTGACTGTACCCATGTATTGCTGATTTCATGACAAACAACCCAAACGGTTTCCATGTACCTCTGGGAGGTGCTCGGTAGGTGGCGCCAGCGCTGTAACAGACTGGCTGCTAGATTGATACATGCTCAGCTCTCGAGAATCTGTAAATAATAACACGGAAGTACATCGTCCTTGTGGGTGAGAGGAGACACGCTATCGCAGTTTCAGAGCGCAGCTCGTTCACATGCTGTGCTCAGTTTAATCAACAACTATTCGTGTTCAAGACGATCGCTGATAGTTCTGTAAAGATAACAGCAGACTGCGAGGTTTCCAGTATAGACAGTCTTCCCCAGAGCATAAGAAAAGCCGCTGTGTTTGTATTAATGGAAGAGGCGAGAGTGAGACCCGTCTCTGAAATGAAAGAAGAGATGGATATCTGCGCATCCTCCGCGTCTCTCCTTGAGGAAGAACTCGCCTCTGCTATCGAGCCTGCAGTGAAAGCGGCTGTGCTGAGCGTCATGTCTGCGTTAGCAAAGTTCGTGGACAGTAAATGTGCAGTTTTCAATCTCAGACTGGACCAAAGAGACCAAGAATTTGAAAGCGTGAGATTGCGATTGGAAATAGCGGAGAGCGAGTTGAAAGCAATGCGAGACGGAGAATACACGAACACTGGCGATAAGAACTTCACCCAATCTCTCACAAACACTGAAACACAATACCACGGGAGCGACAGTATTATTGCTCAGGGGCTGCCGGCGCGGGATTTCTCTAATCTTCCAGTTAAGACAGTCAGGGATCCGGTGCCTGCAGTCCACACCGCACTGAAAAACTCCCGGGTTTTAATGCAGGAGGATGGAAGCTATTCCGAGCAGGACCTGCTGATGCGAGGTGATGACTCTGAACAGAGAGACCACACAAGCACAGCGGGGTGGAGAAGAGCACTGAAAGGTAAGGCATCATATTTCAATCGATCAGCTCTCACTGTTCTGTGCACACAACGTTAACAAGGACGGAGAGAAAGAAAGAAAAAAGTCCATTCAACACCACTGACTGCTATTTTAACCCTTTCAAAGGTGGGTTTTTAAGTCATTAAAATTCGATCAAATCACCGTAAAACCAGATTTAAAAAAAAAAAAAAAAGCTTGAATATTATTTTTAAACTGTTTACAGAATTCAGGACATGGTACAACGTAAAAAGTTATAGAACTTTCAGAAAAAAGTAAAACAAGCACATCTTAAAAGCTTCTCAATAACAATGCATCCTCCTACCACCCCATTTCAGTGTTTTAGGATCCAAAACATGGTTCTCCAGATAAAGGAATGTCCCCACACGAGATACAGGAGTAATCTGTCTCCATACGAAGAACCATTTTTTCCAGTAACTATTTACATAATTCAGAGGTGCTGGAATATAAAAAGGCAAAAAATCTCAATAACTATGTGTGTATTCCCTTCACCATGAGGTGTGTAGCTATGACTTTAAATAACTACTGACCTCTGTCAACCAACATGTAATGACACCAAGGGTTGTTTTAATGTAGAAGTCAAAATCTGGAGAAATAAAAATAATCCTCCAGTAATAAGACCACAAACTGAGCTTTCCCTCCCATTTAACTTAAACGTCTGTTGATAATTCCTGCCTAATTTAATATAAAGCAAACGTGTGGGGAAAAAATGTAGTTCCTTCATGTAGAATTTAAAATGCTTGTACTAATATCCTGGGGTCTAAATATATTGCTGTTATATTACTGTTCTAACTGACACAGTTACTCCAATAGAATATTTTTTTTAAATAAATTTTGTTGCTCGATTAAATATTCATCAGGGATTCAGAGCTTAAAATGTTATCAAAATAAATACATTCAACCACGGTTAATTTTTTTATTCAACACCACACTATACTCGTAACTCATAACTTATTGCCAGTACTGAAGGGATAAAAACTAGTGTGTAGGGCTTCTCAAACCTGGTCCTGGCCCCCCCCCCCTGTGTCTGCTGGTTTTCATTCCAACCGAGCTCTCAATTACTGAACTAGACCCTTGAACTAGTTATTTGCTTAATTTGACATTTTTTTACTTGTTTTCAGCTCTTAAACAGTTGCAGTTCAAGTTACTTATCAAATGTTATAGCTAACTTGAAATATGCAACAGTTCAAGAGCTGAAAACTAGTAAAAAGGTCTAATTAAGCAAATTATCAGTTCAATTAAGGGTCTAGTTAAGTAATTGAGAGCTCGGTTGGAATGAAAACCAGCAGACACAGGGGGTCCCCAGGACCGTGTTTGACAAGCCCTGGACTAGTGGATAACTTGACCTCTGACTGGAAATGGATTGTTAATTCATTCATTCATTCATTCATTCATTCATGCATTCACCAACTGCAGCTGGTTACAGTATCCATTAATAATGAGAATGGAATTTGGTTTTGCATTAAAGCTTGTGAAAGTGTAGAAGTGCCATTTTGTAAACAAGTCATGTGCAGCAACACCATGTTGTTCTACTCTGTGAGCTCCCTTGTGTGCAGGACATCAAGAAAGGCTATTAATATAGAGAGGCAATGCTTCATTTGTGCCGGAGCCCCGACACCTCTGGACTCGCCGCATTGGTTACAAATGGGGGGAAAAAAAATAATCTAAATTCTTTTGCTTTGGAATGTGGTTTTCTTTAAATTGTCGACCTAATTTGTATTGTATCCATTCTGTAAGTTCTTTCGTGTGCGAGATTCATGAGTTGGCACTGCAGGATTAGGGTAAGGAAAACTTTTTTTGTTTTCTTTTTTTCTAAGTTTGGCGACATTTGTTTGGTCCATACTAAAATAGAATTGATTGATTTCCATTAACAACATTCCTTAATAATTTAGAAGACAAAGTAAACATAGTTGACTAGTTTTATTGGTTGTTGATGTATTTAAAAGTTGTTATTGTGATGTAAGCTCGCTGTTCGTATAATATAGTACTGCAGTTATCGTTGTTTTAACCAAACAAAGATTGGTTGTGGAGAATGTGTCCTACAGTTTTTTAAAATTTATTTTTCTGCACAAGCTGCTGCTTTGTGTATGATGTAGAATATGTGGTTGTAATAAAACATCTAACATTAGTACGAAGTCACATATGCGTATGTTGATATTTATAATTTCTTCTAGGATTAAGTCGTTATCATTAGGAGACATTTAAATAATCTGCATTTTCTTTATTTATTTATTTTTTTAATGCGAGTAAATAACATGGGAAGTATATCACAGTTACATAAGTCCATTGAAATAAAGATTGTTAATTTCTTAATTTAATTCATGGTAACTTTATGAAAGTTCAGCTTTTTACGTGTCAAAAGGAGTTGGAAGTCTTTAAAAAATGGCCTTTACTGAACATTAAAGACCATCTAAACCGTAACACTCCCTAGTAGGTGATTTCCCGCCCCCCCAAACATATTTTTTAAAAGCTGAGTTCGTAGAAGATGTGTATTTTCTACTATCAAACAAATACACGAAATAAAGTATACTGTAAATAAATAAATAAAGTATTAAAATTCAAATTATTGACGTAACATTTTGACTTTTTCTGTAATTGTCAAGGTGAATCCTTGAGTTGCACCAGTCCATGCTAATCTTCTATAACAGAGAACTCAACAGCCTTCAGCCCAGTGCTAACTTGCAGTACAGAGCCTAAAGAATCAGTTTCATCTTTGAAAGCCAACTGCTTCCTTCGGTTTGAGATACCATGGGAAAAATTGCCAACTGACCTGCTTTATAAGCTAGAAAAACAAGAAAGGCCATACCCAAAGCAACGACAAGCAATGTTGCGAATTATCATTAATGAAGTCACAAGCGTCTGCAAGAGACCGTCAAAGAAATATCTTACAGAGATAGCAAGGAAAATGGTGTTAAAATATCACAAGTCTTTGCAAGATGTTATTGAAGGCCAAATAGTTGGAAGCAGGTATGATTCCTTGGTAAAACAGCTGCGGCAAGAGCAGAAAATGTAAAGCGCACAATTTCTTTTACCAAAGGGCAGCTTCAACAATCTGGTGGGAGTGACACAGAAGAAATTCCCTCAAAGAAACAAGCTTCACCTCAGGACACTTATGGCTGTATTAATTGGGATCCTGCGCAGTTGCCAAAAACAGAGACAGTGACAAGTAAAATAAAGCAACAAGAAGAAATGAAAACCATGTTCACAGAAAGAAACTGGATTCACAGATTATTACCAAAAAAAATGATGGCAACCTTTTACACGCAGAGAAAAGACATCATCCGAGGTATGGCAACTGAAAAACTAAAGAAGGAATGGCCATTTCTGTTTGAGATGTCAGAAATTCAGGCACACTTCAGGGAGCTGACAGGTGTGCAGTTAGATGGGACATATTCTGAGTCTTTAAAAAGCAAAGGACAAGGAATTCTGGCCTACAAGAAGACCAAGAGTACAAAAAAGTAGAACAATTTGTAGAAATCTTGACACACAAAGAAGGACTTGACGATTGTTTCCAGAGATGCCAGGGTTAATTTTGCTGCTGCTACTTGGCTATTTCAATGAAGACGACCAGCAAATGCTTTTTTTAGGTGGATGACAAATGTTTACCATCTGAAGTGAAAACATCTGACCTGCCTGCATCACCCTGCATCATTTTCTGTGGTATGTCTTTTGAGTAATCAATATTTATCTTAGGACTGGTTGGATTTTGATACCCATATCCCTCCTAATAAGTTTACTTTCAAGTTTTGGCTCAGCAGTGTGTGAAAAATAATGCCCTTTTATGTTCTTCAAACTTTTAGCTAATAAAGTGTCTCATCACAATGTAGTTTCTGTTAAATTGAGTATATCTCAATAAGAAATATACCAGAGAAAAGAGAAATGTCTTGTAAAAGAAGATGAATTCAACATTATATTTTGAATTTTTGTGAAAGGTGTCCTGTGATTTTTCCACATTTTTAATCATTAAAGGAGATGGTCAACTGTAAATAGTCAGGATACCAGCCAGGTAAACTGAGCAACCCTAAGCCTTCTGGAAATCCATTTAATGTTTATATAATTCTAGCAGGGTAGAGTTGCCCAGTTTTTACATACATGATCAAGTATATGTATGCAATATGTTTCTTATTAATAAAAACACTGGGAAATAAATTTAATAAATTTCATGTGTTTGTTTATCACTGCAGGAAACTCCCTTCTGACTGCTTCGTGCTTTTACGCTGAGCATCGACAAAGTTGTAGTTAATGAAGACAGCCCCAGCTTCTGGCAGCTTTCATCATGATGTTTGCATTATACTACCTCTTGAACATACAGTACCTGGCAGAGTTGGGAGCAACACTGGCAAGTCCTTCAGAGGTAGATTGCAAAAATAAATAAGTGCATGGTTAAAGCTATTGGTAACTTTTATGCCTTGTTTACATTACTAGAGGCATTAAAACATTCAGCTTTCCTTAAACCTATGTGACACTCATAATGCTGCAGCAATTTCACCCTGGTAATAATAATCAGCCCATTATCTGTCAATTTGTTTTGTATAACATGCAGTCATGCTGGTGCAGTGTTTGTTTTATTATTATTATTATTTGTTTATTTAGCAGACGCCTTTATCCAAGGCGACTTACAGAGACTAGGGTGTGTGAACTATGCATCAGCTGCAGAGTCACTTACAATTACGTCTCACCCGAAAGACGGAGCACAAGGAGGTTAAGTGACTTCTCAGGGTCACACAATGAGTCAGTGGCTGAGGTGGGATTTGAACCGGGGACCTCCTGGTTACAAGCCCTTTTCTTTAACTACTGGACCACACAGCCTCCTTTATACAAATGTTATATGCATTATTTATTTTACTAGATAAATGTAAAAGCACTTTTCTGGCAAACAAGTCAACATTTTATTTATTTTTTAATTTTATTTTTTATACCTTTTAATAATAGTATATCTGAAATGTATTTAAAACATTGGGAGATTTTATATTGTGACCTTAATCACTGTATGGCAAATGTTATCTTCTAAAATGAATCACTTTAATTCTCATTCACTATTTCCATGAATGTAAAAAGCTTACAAATGTCTTTGCAAGAAGTAAGCTTTTTATATGTATGATTTTGTGAGAATCTAAATAAATTAAGAATTTATGCATTTGTGAGCATATGTGTAATAAAATAAATACAACTACAAAACAAAAGTATATATTTAAGCTATTGATTTGAAATCACTTATGCTCAAGTTCTCCTCTTCTTGGTCTCTGGTAACCTTTGAATATGTTATACTGGTAGTAAACGTTATGCTAAATTTTTTTTTCCCCTTCCTATAGGTGCATCTTTAAAATAAATCCTGACAAAGGGACCAAGGTAGAACGCAAACCATCTAAGAGACAATATGCTGTGAATCCCAGAGTTCTTTCCCTCATTTCTGCAGTTGCTGATTTTGAATGGAGAGAAATAAAAAATAAAAAGTTGCCTTAGGTTGATTATTTGTATCTAGTAAGTTGCTATTATGATTGACAACGAAGGCCCTGAAGTTCTTAGTTGGGCCTTAACAATTCTACAGATATGTACTTTAAAGATCTTTGCTCAGGTTTGTGACAATCCGTCCCTATTACTACATATTTTAAGAGTAATACTGTAAAATGTAATGGTATAACATAAATGTGGGTGTACATATAAGATAGAAATTGTTGATCGTTCACTTCAACAAGCGAGTGTCGTTGATGAGACTGTTTTTAGTGATTCACGTGGGCGTAATAGACTCTGAGAGCAACTCATGATCAACAATTTCTATGTGGTTACACAGTCAACATCTTAAAAGTATACTGACTCTTTAAAATATATACATCTTGTAATAGGGACGAATTGTCGTGCATCCACTTTGCTCTGGCAAAAGTTTTTTTTTTTTTTGACCAAGTTAAACATTTTCTCATTCTACCCACAATGTCAATATCCACATAGGATTCAAGTCAAGGTAGGCCTTTCCACCACTAGCTTGCGTGGGATTGTGTCTTTCCATATGGAGCAGTCAGCTGAAATTAAATAAGTTGCTCTTTTAATTTCAAGTACAGAATGACTTCAGGTAGTTTAATATCTTTGTATTTCCACTCAGACAGCTCAAGGCATGCCATAGTTATAATTATAATGGGATGTGGAGGCTTTTGTTCTTGTTAAGAAATAAGTGTATAAGCATTTTAATTGATCATTATTCAGTTCATCTTCATTGATATCAGAGGATTATTTGCCAAAATATAAGAATTTCTTTGTTAAATTACAGAGGATGTTCATGAATATCAATCTATTTGTTTGCTTTGATGTTTCTAAACAGAACTTATGTTTTGACTTCTTAAAATGTCTTATTTGTAAGAAGGAAGCACCTTGTGAGCAGAGTTTTGCTAAAAGAGGATTATAAATCTTTTGCAACCGTACAAATGTTTTTGTATTGATCCGCTAGTTTTCCATATACAGACAGACCTCCTTTTCATTCTGTAGTAGCATTGAAATCAACCTGTGTGTAATTTATTTATTGTACTGCAGTGTATTTTAATTTTGAATATTGTATCAAATAAAAATGTATCTCTTGCTTACAGCTGTCTCGGTAGTTTTCTGTTAAGACTGGAATGTACAAAAGGTTTTGTCAGTGGCAGTTCGGCACAGAAGGGGTCTTGTTTAATCTTTAAATATGTTGCTTTTTCTTCAATAAGTTTAATTAAATAAATTGTAATTGTTAAAATAAATTGGGAGACATGTGGCTAAATGTAATTGTCAAAGAATTAAGTTTGTTTTTTGTAAATTTCAATCTATAGATTAAAATGCTTGGTTAGACTACTCGTTTAATACTTGAAATGATATGTGAGGTAATTGATTTTTCAAGTTTTTATAGTAGACATTTAGGCATATGAATGTGTTTCACAATACAATGACAAAACGAAATATGAATTGCAAAATATACTAACAATCATTCCACAGTGGAAAACAGTACATTTAAAGTATATAAGTATTTAATTATGAATAATCAGTTAAATATATTGACGTAAATGGAAATAAATCTAAATTGATAGTAAAATGACAGAGAAACATATATGCTTTGAAAGCTGTAGAATGACAATAATCACAGGTTATTTTAATTTTTTTAAAAAAAATATTTATATATATATATATATATATATATATATATATATATATATATTATATATATATATATATACAGTTGAAAACAGTATTTCTTCATTTGTTTTACAAATGAAACAAAAAAAATTGAGTCATTTGCCTTGCAGCTTCACTGCCAGACAGATGACAGGTTACTGAATGTGCAATCTAGAATGAACCCAGTTTATGATGTAGATTTTACAGTGTTTCACTCTTCTCACAGGTCCTGCAGAGAGAAATGCTCTCCCTCATGCTGAGGAAGGGTCGAAGGCAGAATCAGTTCCCATTCAAGAGGAGCTCTTTGACCAGGAATGGTGCAGGAGTCCAGAGCAGGCTACAGAGCTGACATCTATTGAAGGGGAGGAGGAGAAACCTGCACTAGATCCTGTCCACATTAATGAAGAGATCCCTGGAATTGAACCGGTCATCATTAAAGAGGAGGTTCTTGAACGTGAGTGTGACCCCATTGAAGAGGGGGGTACTGACCACTTTGAAAGCCAGCAGCAAATTCACATGGCAGAGAAACTGCATCTCTGTACTGTGTGTGGGAAGAGTCTCAGTACATCAACAGAGCTGAAAAGACACCACCGAATTCACACAGGAGAAAGACCGTACTGTTGCACTGAATGTGGAAGAAGTTTCAATACCTCTACAGATCTGAAAAGACACCATCGCATTCACACAGGAGAGAAGCCGTATTCCTGTGCTCAGTGTGGGATGGGTTTCAAACAGCTACACCATCTTAAAACACACCAGCAAACTCACTATCGGAAGAAACTGTTTCACTGTAGTGGATGTGAGAAGAGTTTCACTCAGTTAGAAACCCTGACATTACATCAGCAAACTCACACAGGAGGGAAACCTTATAGCTGCACTGAGTGTGAGAAGAGTTTCAAACAAGCATCACAGCTTAAAGCCCACCAGCTAATTCACCTGGGACATAAACAGTATCCTTGTGCTGACTGTGGGGAGAGTTTCATTTTGTCTACAGACCTGGAAAGACACCAGCAAACTCACACAGGAGGGAAACCGTATCGCTGCACTGAGTGTGAGAAGAGTTTCAAACAAGCATCACAGCTTAAAGCCCACCAGCGAATTCACACGGGCGAGAAACCATATCATTGTGCTTACTGTGGGAAAAGTTTCATTCTGTCTGGAGACCTGAAAAGACACCAGCAAACTCACACAGGAGAGAAACCATATAGCTGTGATCACTGTGGGAAGAGATTCACCCGCTCAGGAGCACTGACAGTACATAAGCGAATTCACACCGGAGAGAAGCCGTATAGCTGTGATCACTGTGGGAAGAGATTCAATCGAACAGAACATCTGGTGTCACACCTTCGAGTTCACACAGGGGAGCAGTCGACTCACTGCACTCAATAAGAGAGATTTTATTTTCCACTCCCAGTTGTAAAAGCTCACAGTATCCAGACACTTCACTAGGAACAGTAGCACTGTGCCTCCATCACAAGATGACTCAGTCTAGTGGAAGCGGAGAGTATATAAGACCCTGAGATGCAACTGGACTTTTAGATCCCTTTGTCAAAATGATCTTGTCTTCTGATCCCTGATTGTCTGAGTTATTAAAATGTAAATCCTGGGAAGGACTTGTCTGATTTTTTGCATGGATGTATATTATAGTTTCATGAATACAAGCTTCATTTAATTTATACTTACAGAGCCTGTCTGTCAGATTCCTGCCGTTCAACACTGCAGAGATCAGAAAGGTCAATCACAGAATTAAAAGCCCCATTAAATACTACTCTAGTTTTGTGGTGTTCCTGAATTAATAGATAATCATCTCCTTGTTAAAAATTGGCAAAGGTTATATTGTTCAAGCAATCTCAGGAGTGACTTGCGGTAGTGTATTTATGACCTAGTTTTGCACACTCTTGCCCCTTGCTCACTAAATATCTTGGTATCCCTGAATAGATCATTACTAGCAATGCAGAATGACTGTGTGGGACAATTGTTCTTCATGTTACCCCAAAACATGTTTCTGTAATGGTGACAGCCAAGAATACCATCTTGCAGAACTCCTTATAATGAAGAAATTGTTGTCTACCATCACTGTATAATGTATTTAAATACAGATATTGCAAACACCTGCATTATGCAGTCGTCGAGTCACGGATATGTACCAAATATACCTCAGTGTGGCACGCTCTTGACTGTTTATATTACACATAATAAATAATGTTAACCATAAAGTTCTTACCCATAACATTAGTATTTCTGTTTGTAAATGTTACAAAAGATACGTACATGTTATTTGAACCTTTAATTCATTTCCAGGAAAATATAGGCCTATGGTGTAACAGATTCTAAATAGAATAAATTGTTCTGCAATACAACTTTGTTTTTAAGACTCTGCTTATTTAATTTACTTCTTAAAGACTGCACTGGGAAAGGGGTGATTTATTTCAATTCAGCGAATCCAAGTGTGACAGCTGTTACTTTACAGTAGAAGCTTAAACTACATTTTCATGTCCTGTTCTTGCCCAGGAAGGGAATGGAAAGTGTTCATACATTATTTATTTTTTCATCCTGATATTCCAATAGGGGCATAGAAAGGTAACAGCCTCTTGAACTCCAGCACTGCACTGCAGCAGTAAACTCATGCTGTTGGCTGTCCAGTTTGTTTAACTAAATGTAGCTTCAGCAATGCAGAATGACTGCATGGGACAAGTGAACCTGCGTTGCATTTAAATTAATACTGTCAAATGCAAATACTTTGCAAACTGATTCAAATGCCCATGCAAATGAAATTTATGTTTTTTAAGCACATTTAAATGCACTTGAATTCAACCCTCGAAAGAACAGAAAACATTTGAAATACTAGTGCAAACTTTTATAATAAATTAATAAATAAACGCCAAAAAAAAATCAAAAGCCAAACAATGCTGGGGGAGGGACAGGGCAGAACATTGTCAAACTACAGAGAGCGGGCGGGGAATGATACAACCAACAGCAAAAGAACATTCAAAGAGGAGGTTAAATGTCTAAGATACAAATGGCAAAATCATAGACAAAGAAAAAAAATCAAATATAATAAATGATTACTTTTCAAGTTTTTACAAAGGAGGACACGGACAACATGCCCCACATGTCGATCTGTTCATATCCAGTTTTAAATAACTTTAGCATAACAGAGGCAGAAGTGTTAAAGGGACTAGGAGCTCTTAAAATAAACAACTCCCCTGGACCGGATGAGATCCTCCCAATAGTACTCAAAGAAATAAAATAAGTTATTTATAAACCGCTAACCAAGATCATGCAACAGTCTCTTGACACAGGGGTTGTACCGACAGACTGGAGAATTGCAAACGTAATACCGATCCACAAAAAGGGAGACAAAACCGAACCAGGTAACTACAGACCAATGAGCCTGACTTCTATTATATGTAAACTTATGGAAACTATAATAAGATCCAAAATGGAAAATTACATATATGGTAACAGTTTCCTGGGAGACAGCGTGGTTTCAAGAAAGGGAGATCGTGTCTAACTAACCTAATTGATATTTTTGAGGATGCAACATCGACAATGGATAATTGCAAAGCATATGAAATGGTTTATTTAGATTTCCAGAAAGATTTTGACAAAGTCTTGCATAAAATATTAATTCTCAAACTGAACGCAGTAGGGATTCAAGGAAATGCATGCACATGGATTAGGGAGTGGTTAACATGTAGAAAACAGAAAGTACTGATTGATGGAGAAACCACAAAATGAAGCGAGGTAACTAGTGGAGTACCACAGGTATCAGTATTAGGTCATCTGCTATTCCTAATCTACATTAATGATTTAGATTCTGGTACAGTAAGCAAACTTATTAAATTTGCAGACGACACAAAAATAGGAAGAGTGGCAAACACTGTTGCAGCAACAAAGGTCATTCAAAATGACCTAGACAGCATTCAGAACTGGGCAGACACATGGCAAATGACATTTAATAGAGAAAAGTGTAAAGTACTGCATGCAGGCAATAAAAATGTGCATTATAAATATGATATGGGAGTGTGGTAAGGATGACTGGTGCAGTACAAAGAATGTAATGTCCAAACTGCCATTTCCCAAAAATAATCCTTTCTTTATTAAATCACAACAAAAAGTCCATCAATAATAATTCCAAACAAAAATAAATAAATAAATATGCCCCGCTACCAATGATGGTATTGGGGCAAAACAATAAGAGGTTCTGAGTCCAAAAAGGTAAACAAAAAGATAGCCACAATCCTCCGTGCACGTAAACGGTGCTCTATTCCTCCAGGGGGATCGTGGTGCGTGCGCTGTGCGGTGTTGTGCTTGTGTGGTTAGGGACGTGCTCTGGGGTAAACGCTGGCTCTCTGGCTACAGCCTCCTGTCCTCTTGCTCCTCTAGAAAACACAAACAAAAACACGTAACACACAGAAAATAAACCCCAGCTCCGGCCGGTCGCTCTACCTTCTCAGCGCAAGGGGAGGTACTGACGTAGCTGCTTCCCCTTTTCACCCAAAAACGCTCCTCCCCTCAATCAAAGCGTCACCATGGTTTCTCCAACAGAGGGCTGCCCCACAACTGACTGCAATGGAATCGTCCTGAGTACTTGCAGCTACGCGCCACTCGAATATGATTACCTTTCAGTTTCCACCTACCACCTAGGTGGCAGATCTAGGAGGCAGCATACCTTCCCCCTTACACAGCGCCCTTTCTAATCGGGAGGGAGATTTACAGCATTGACCCTTTCTCTCTCTATCACAGGGAGATACTGAAATTGAAGAAGGAATCTATGAAAAAGACCTAGACCGAGTTTATGTTAACTCAGAAATGTCTTCATCTAAACAATGCGGGGAAGCTATAAAAAAGGCCAACAAAATGCTCGGATATATTGTGAAACGTGTTGAATTTAAATCAAGGGAAGTAATGTTAAAACTTTACAATGCCTTAGTAAGACCACATCTAGAATATTGTGTTCAGTGCTGCTCTAGAAAGAGAGCAAAGAAGAGCAACCAGAATTATCCCGGGTTTAAAAGGCATGTTGTATGCAGACAGGCTCAAAGAATTGAATCTGTTCAGTTGTGAACAAAGAAGACTACGCGGCGATCTGATTCAAGCATTCAAAATTCTAAAAGGTATTGACAATGTTGACCCAAGGGACTTTTTCGACCTGAAAAAAGAAACATGGATCAGGGCTCACAAATGGAGATTAGATAAAGGGGCATTCAGAAAAGAAAATAGGAGGCACATTTTTACACAGAGAATTGTGAGGGTCTGGAACCAACTCCCCAGTAATGTTGTTGAAGCTGACACCTTGGGATCCTTTGAAGATACTGTGTTACAGTGATTGATGTAACGTAAAAGATTCGGTCCGTCGAGCCGGACTTTAACCACCGACCTAAGGATGCCCGTGCTTTTCCACTACAGTCCTCCGCTCTACCAACTGAGCTATCGAAGGCAGGTCTGTAACACAGCGAGGCCAGACTTCAGTAGCGAATTCATCACAGCGTGTTGTACTTCTCATTACAGACATATGGGGTCGCACTTGACTGTTCCAATGCAGACATTATAAATTAAGATAATGTATTTTAAGTACTGCTGTTTCTACGATATCAAGAGTTTGTTCAGTTGTTGATGTTGTGAAGCAGCGGCGTGTTTACCTCCTTCCCAATTAACACAAATAACATACAATTATTACCGGAGCCCGTTCATACATTATCTGTACTTTATTAATGCAACCTTTCTTGAAACAAAAAACAACTTCGAAAATGTGTGTTCATGTATATATTATTCAAACTTCGATTATATATATATATATATATATATATATATATATATATATATATAATAAATATGCATAAATAACATAAAATACACACCCTAACTCGGAAAGCTTTTCCTCGTACTACAAAAAATGAATAATCAGTAAATGGATTTTAAGCTTTCGTTTGATATCGTGGGTGGCTCTGAAAAGAGCCTTTGTGTTCAAATGCAGCCGATGAAAATCCTTAACCTCCGAATCCGTACAGAGTGCGACCCTGGCGCTTCAGCGCATATACCACATCCATAGCGGTGACGGTCTTTCTCTTGGCGTGCTCAGTGTAGGTGACGGCATCCCGGATCACATTCTCCAGAAACACCTTCAACACCCCGCGGGTCTCTTCATAGATCAGCCCGGAGATTCGCTTCACTCCTCCGCGGCGAGCCAGGCGGCGGATAGCAGGCTTGGTGATGCCCTGGATGTTATCACGGAGCACTTTGCGATGACGCTTGGCGCCTCCTTTCCCAAGTCCTTTACCGCCTTTACCTCTTCCAGACATATTGTAGATGTGTATTATAAAATTAACACAATACTTAAAATTTGGCCCGAGATTCTTTTACATCAGCACAGACCGGACCTGATTGAAAATGTAGCCAGCAAAGAAGAGCGCGCACACATCAGACCCGCCCACCACTGAGCCGTGTCTGTGAGCGCGTGTTAAGCACGAAACTGCTGACGCGCATTCACTGCACAGTGTCGCTGATTAACAACGCGAATGGGGGTTCATTTATTGAATTGTTTTGTTTTTTTACAGTATTTGGTGTATTTGTTTTAAATATATATATATACTACAAGGAGCAAAGAAACAACTGGGTAGATTAATTAAACTGCTTAGTTGTTTCGCATTTCCTATATAATGTTCCCTTATTGTCCTGTGTATTACAGATGTACTTGTGCAGAGGTGAATTCATGGGAATCATGTTATATATCATTTGAAAAAGGAAAACTGCTGTGTAGCAAAAAGAGCAAAATCAAAAAGAAAAAGGGACTGCAGGTACACAAAAAATGTGAATAATTGATTTAAAAAACAATTCAGGACGTTTCGGACTGCAAGTCCTTCGGCTGGATGGAAAAGGCAATGCTGTAAACAAGCTGGTATTAAAAATGCTCTCACAGTACATCCTTCAGATGAGACGTAAAAACGAGGTCCTGTTGTAAGTGAGTCTCCGTAATTAGCTTTGGATAAAGCATAATCTGCTTAATGACTAATTCCTTAATTAATTAATATATTAATGGAATAACGTTTTGTTTTTCTCACCAGAAGACAGAGGTGGTATTTCCTATGAAACGCACCACCAGTTAAATATTTAAAATACTCAGAGAATGCTGTGGTGAAGCCAGAGTAATTAAATTCTTGCAACAAGTGTGGGTCAGGGATGAAGAGAAATAAAACAATTCAATAAAGTAATTCTCCCGATCGATTACAATGGGATGTTCCGGCAGTGCGTGCTGCAGTGTGTTAACCGCGCCTCACATAAAGGTGATTAAACGTCCGGTTTTACAAACCTCACGCTTCAAACTTATGAAATTGTGTTTGGCTAGCCTTCTCGTTTGTGAAACGAATCGTACAGTTACTTTAAAACTTAAATTCGTCATGGTATATAAATAAAATATAGCGAAGTACTGAGCGAGCAGTTTGGTTTCGCTGGAGGATAGTGCAGCTTTGGTCACATCAATTAAAAATGCAGTAAAGTTCTTGATTAAAGAATACGTTATATTGTAAACATAGCCCTTCTCTTTTGATCCGCTCGGTTGTTTGTGTATATTTGTTCCTATTTCACTGTCAAATTGTATATTTTGTGCGGGTAGAAAACACAAGACAGGACGATTTCATAATGAGCGGGTTGCCTGCGAGTCAGTTGAGTCTACACGGTTCTCATCATGCCAATAACTTCCGCTCTCCGCCTTTCTGTTCACATTCTCTGACACACAGAAGGTCTGTGTTGCGCGTTTGTATTATTGATAGTTTTCTTTGTGTTCAAAACTCTTAGAAATGGCAGAAACTGCTCCAGCACCAGCCGCCCCTGCTCCGGCTAAAGCTCCCAAGAAGAAGACCGCGGCCAAGCCCAAGAAATCGGGTCCCAGCGTGTCGGAGCTGATCGTCAAGGCTGTGTCTGCCTCCAAGGAGCGCAGCGGGCTGTCCGTGGCGGCGCTCAAGAAGATCCTGCAGGCCGGCGGCTACGATGTGGAGAAGAACAACTCCCTCGTCAATAGAGCCCTCAAGAGCCTGGTGACCAAGGAGACCCTGCTACAGACCAAGGGCACCGGCGCCTCGGGCTCCTTCAAGCTCAACAAACAGGCGGCTGAAGCCAAGGAGAAGGCGGCCAAGAAGAAGGCAGCTCCCAAGAAACCAGCGGCAAAGAAAGCGGTTGTCAAGAAAACAACGAAAAAGGTTTCGGCAAAGAAAGCAGCGACACCCAAGAAGACTCCTACGAAAGCGAAGAAACCGAAAGCTGTAAAGAAGGCGCCCAAGAGCCCGAAGAAAGCGGCTGCCAAGCCTAAAAAGGTCGTAAAGAAGAGCCCGAAGAAAGCGAAGGCAGCGCCTAAACCTAAAAAGGTGACCAAGGCAGCTAAACCCGCAGCGAAGAAGGCGGCTCCTAAAAAGAAGTGAGCGGTTAAAGCGACGATGTAACAATGAACCCAAAGGCTCTTTTCAGAGCCAACACATCTTTCTAAAGAGAGCAGATTGTCCTTATATACATAATAAACGTGGCACTCCTGTGATGTTTCAGCACACAGCTTTTAATAGTTAATATTAGAGTAAACCAATCGCTACCTGATTAAGTATAAATACGATTAAATTGCTTTGGGATATTAACTATGTTCGTTTTGTATCTGATGTCAGATCCTTGTTTCTGTCTAAGTGACCTCTCAAACATTATTTTTTATTGTTCTAAAAGAATATAATGTTAGTACGAAAAGGCGAAAACTACTTTCATTGTAATATATTGAGAACATGTTCCAACTGCTAAATATAAAAACAATACAGAACATCTAACGTATACAGTACACTAAATCAACTGAAGGACTTGCCTGTTCTCTCTTGCTTTCTATGCTATTTAAGCCTGATATTTGGTATTAGCTGCTGTGTTGCTGCTACTATTTCATGTATGTTACTTCCACTCTACTTAATGTACTGTGCATTTTTAACAGTATTTTCTGCTTTTTTAAAACTGTATATCATGTATGCATGTCTCTATTTTAAAGTATTATGGATTTTCTTTTTGTTACTGTATCTTGTAAAGCGCTTTGTGATGGTGGTCCGTTATGAAAGGCGTTATATAACATAAACATTGATTGGTTGATATACGTTTATTTAAAGCTACTGGAATATAACACTTTCAGAGAAGTGGGTGGCTCTGAAAAGAGCCTTTGGGTTTCACTGTTTTAAGGGTTTTGCAGTTTAAGCGCGTTCTCCGCGGATGCGGCGGGCCAGCTGGATGTCTTTGGGCATGATGGTGACTCTCTTGGCGTGAATGGCACACAGGTTGGTGTCCTCAAAGAGCCCGACCAGGTAAGCCTCGCTAGCCTCTTGCAGCGCCATCACAGCGGAGCTCTGGAAGCGCAGGTCAGTCTTGAAATCCTGAGCGATTTCTCTGACCAGCCGCTGGAAGGGCAGCTTGCGGATCAGCAGCTCGGTGGATTTCTGATAGCGGCGGATCTCCCTCAGAGCCACAGTCCCAGGCCTGTAGCGGTGAGGTTTCTTCACGCCGCCGGTAGCGGGAGCGCTCTTTCGGGCAGCCTTGGTAGCGAGCTGCTTCCTGGGAGCCTTTCCACCGGTGGACTTACGAGCGGTCTGCTTGGTTCGTGCCATCTTCAAACTCTTGTACACAGTATGAAAAACTGTACAAAGTAATACACGCAGCCGACACCAGAGACTATATAGAGGAACTGAGCTGTCCTGATAGGCTGTGACACATTAGGGCGGGTTTATGTTCCTCATTGGTTATATTCCAGATTCTCAATGATTGATTGGAACATTTGAATTCTGCGCGCATTCTGTTAAGCAGTCATTGTTTCTGAGCTCTTAGCGCCTTTTTTTTCAATAAATGTAGTCATTCAGGAACATATTACTAATCCCCCGTATTAAGAAATACATTCCATTCAAAGTAAGCAGGCTGTTTTTAAAACGAAAACGAAAAAAACGCTCAATAATAGACAAGCAATAAAGAAAATAGCCCCTTTTAAAAAATATATGAATTATTATTAATAATAATAATAATAATAATAATTTAAATAAACATAAAATAGAATTTCCTGATGCAATTTTTTGGTGGGGTGGATTTCCAGCTGGAAGCATATTTCAACGTAGCTCGATCGGAGACAAAGCAAACCTCTAAATTGATATTGTATCGTACTGTCTCCTTGTAAGGAACGTGGTGATTATGTGGGAATGTCAGCAACACGCGCTGTACACTGCGGCGGGTATGTAGCGATAAAGAGATACTGTAACGCTGTACTCACAGAAAATATTCATTGTTGCAATTCTCACGACTTGGTATTACTCGCACATTGACTGAAAAGAAACAGATTAAATAACTAGAGTTCTCAGCTGGAAGTGTATTTTAAAGTAGCTCCATGTGAAACAAATTAAACCAGTACATTATTAGTGTGTCAGTGTTTCCTTCTAAGGAACGAGGCATTGATGTGGTGAATATCAGCAACACTCGCTGTGGAAAAGCCTGTGTTTGATATCACTAAGAACAGATACATGGTAACGCTGCACTACCACACACACACTGTTAATTGCTGCAATGCATTGTTTAGTATTGTTCATACAAGAAACAGATTCGATGCGCTTTCATAGAAAAAGTGGGTGGCTCTTAAAAGAGCCTTTAGGGTTTTAGAAGATCTTAAAAGCGGCGTCCGAGTGATTTACTTCTTGGCTGGCTTCTCGGTTTTCTTGGGCAGCAGCACGGCCTGGATGTTGGGCAGCACTCCGCCCTGAGCGATGGTGACGCCTCCCATCAGCTTGTTGAGCTCCTCGTCGTTGCGGACAGCGAGCTGCAGGTGACGCGGGATGATCCTGGTTTTCTTGTTGTCCCGGGCGGCGTTCCCGGCCAGCTCCAGGATCTCAGCAGTCAGGTACTCAAGCACAGCGGCCAGATAGACCGGGGCTCCAGCGCCGACACGCTGAGCATAGTTTCCCTTCCGCAGCAGTCTGTGGACTCGGCCGACTGGGAACTGCAGTCCTGCCCTGGAGGAGCGAGTCTTTGCCTTAGCACGGGCTTTACCGCCAGTCTTTCCTCTTCCAGACATCTTCACTGTAGTTTAGAATAACAATAAATACGCGTCTGCTCTCCTGCTCTTTTATACAGAACGTCTCTTTCGTGATTGGACAAAACGGTGCAAAACTTATTAAAATATTACAGACGTCATAGTGGATGAGGGAGTGCAGAATTTTATTTGCCTGTCTCTGATTGGCTGTATCATTCCCTTCCCGCTGTTTCTGGTTTGGCGCTGTTCTGCTGCTGTTAGTCTTTTGTTTTCGTCTTGGCTCCTCATTTTTAAATTGGAACACAGTGTAACAAAATGTAACCTTTTAGACGTGTTTAAAACCACACTGCCCCAGTCATGTTCCAGTTTAGTTATAATTCCTAGGTTTTAGTTTACAGTTTAGAGTTCTATCTGTACACTTTAGTTAACCAGGAAGCTGATATTGTCCTTTCCAATAATGTAGTAGCTGTCACACTTGGATTCCCTGAATTGAAATAAATCACCCCTTTCCCAGTGCAGTCTTTAAGAAGCAAATTAAACAAGTTGAGTTTAAAAAATGAGGTGTATTGCAGTTCCATTTTATTCTATTTAGAATCTATAATACCACGGACTTGGAACACTAATGCTATGGTTAAGAATTGTATGGTTAACATTAATTTGACTCAGTGATTGATATAAAGTAAAAAAAAATATCTGTCTTTCAAGCCAAATTCGATCCAGCGATCTACGGATACCCGTGCTTTTTCACTACAGTCCTCCGCGCTACCAACTGAGCTATCAAAAGCAGATCTGTAACAGAGCTTGGCCAGACTGCCTGTCTGTCTCAGTAGCGAATTCATCTCTGCGTTTTGTACTTCTCATTATAGACACATGGGGGCGCACTTAACTATTTCAATGCAGAGACTTTATAAATAACGAAAATGTACTTTGCCACGACAAACTAGGGAGGATAATTTCTCCCACAGTAATTGCAATAAACTAATACGGATGAATGATTTGCACAGTTTTAAATCATAGAAACAACCTATTAACTTATATAAAAATTATATATTACTTTGAAAAACTCGTTTTAATCAAACTAGCTTAAAATGTAAATAACAAAGTGCCATTTACCAAAATATCGCTTTTTATTTTTAGACCACCGTGCCTGTTTTAAGCTGAGTATCCTCTGGATGAGGTTCAGTAACACAGGTTCAGACTTGTGCCCACATGAAAAACATTTCTACACATACCGATCTATGGTTAGAGTGAGATTATACAACGGAACGGAATGACTTCTGTTATATGGAAACTATAATAAGATCCAAAATGGAAAATTACCTATATGCTAACAATATCCTGGGAGACAGTCGGCATGGTTTTAGGAAAGGGAGATTGTGTCTAACTAACCTGCTTGATTTTTTTGATGATGCAACATCGACAATAGATAATTGCAAAGCATACAACATGGTTTATTTAGATTTCCAGAAAGCTTTTGACAAAGGGAGTGGTTAACATGTAGAAAACAGAAAGTACTGATTAGAGGAGAAACCTCAAAATGGAGCGAGGTAACCAGTGGTGTACCACAGGGATCAGTATTAGGTCCTATGCTATTCCTAATCTACACTGATGATTTAGATTCTGGTATAGTAAGCAAACTTGTGAAATTTGCAGACGACATAAAAATAGGAGGAGTGGCAAACACTGTTGCAGCAGCAAAGGTCATTCAAAATGATCTAGACAGCATTCAGAACTGGGCAGACACATTGCAAATTACATTTAATAGAGAAAAGTGTAAAGTACTGCACACAGACAATAAAAATGTGTATTATAAATATCATATGGGAGATACTGAAATTGAAGAAGGAATCTATGAAAAACACCTAGGAGTTTATGTTGACTCAGAAATGTCTTCATCTAGACAATGTGGGAAAGGTATAAAAAAGGCCAACAAGATGCTCGGATATATTGTGAGAAGTGTTGAATTTAAATCAAGGGAAGTTATGTCAAAACTTTACAATGCATTAGTAAGACCTCATCTAGAATATTGTGTTCAGTTCTGGTCACCTCGTTACAAAAAGGATATTGCTGTTTCACGCTTGTATGACCCACTAAAACACATCAAAATTGTTTTACTTTTAAATGTCAATATTTATTTATTTAAGTCCTTTGAACATAAATCTAAACAAAAATCCATAATGTATCTCCCCAGATACATAGTACCATTATGTAAAAAAAAATCAATTAATCAATCAAATATTGTAACAAAACAGAATGATTCTAAAATATGTGTAAACAACAGGTATTAAAACTCTTCCTCTTTTGTATCCAGAACCTCTGTTCACTTCCACCTGCTGGTTTGTCTTCTTGTCCCACCTTTCGATATTGGTGCTGGGATGTGCCCCTACAAAGCTGCTGAGGAGGTCGACAAACCTGTTGTTCTGCCATTTCACCAGCTTGAGTTCACACTGACCTGCAGCCGCAGTCTTCCCGATGAACGATCCTCACCCCATCCTCTTCATTTCCAAATCTGTGGGCATTCTATTGTTTGGGACACGATTCAGCCAACCTGTTCCCAAACTCTGGATGCCCATTTTTGCCACTGTAATTTGCAGATCAGGGCTACAAAACCAGTTATCAAAGCAAAGCTGTTTTTTTCCCTTGTGTACAATTCTAAATCATAGGCAATGCCACTCACTCCAGCCAGGTAAAACATCGTGTAGCCCCGCTTATTGGGTTTTTTAAGGTTGTACTGTTTCAGGTCACTTTTTTCGTTGAATGGAATCACTTGCTCATCAACTGATAGAAACCTTTCCTTTGGTATCATCTTCAGTTTTTTGATGAGAAGGTCAGTGTTACCCTCAGGTATCTGAGAGTTGTCACAGAAGTGGAGACTACCCTTTATCTTTTCCCATCGATGAAGTGCCATAACATCAGCTACCTGGGGTATGTAACTATGTGAGCTCCAGTACTTTCTTGTGCCAGGTATGCCAATGAGAAACATGTTCAAAGTAACACCTAAAAATTGCTCAAGTTCTTTGGTATCTAACTGCAGTGGGCTAGTGATATTAGTCTGGCATGAATTGGATTGCTCCATTATACAGCTGAGTAGGTTGTCATCTACTAAATACTTGAAGTATTCTACAGGGGTGCTAACACTGGCTTCAGGATGGTGTTGGCCTCTCCACTCTGGTGTTGCATGTGCACGGTTGTTGTTGGTTTTCCACAAAAGTTGGCTACTGTAATTGTTCTGTCTTGCACTGTGATCTGTGTCTCTGCGTCTGTCTGCTGTGACTGAGAGGTGTCTTCACTTTCACTGCCATCAGAAGTACTGTCTGCACTAACATTAAATCCTGTAAAAAGATAAATTAATAAGTCATGGCAACCACTACTATAATTATGACATTAATGGTGATGATAATAATAGTTATTGTGATAATAATGCTAATAATAATGATTCTGCCATGAAAGCCTAATATACACCCTCCCGGACCCGAATACCAGCAATGTATCGAATGGGTGCTGTACTAAGGTAAAGATAGATTGCGTGTGTGAAATATCTGTGAGGACAGTTATTGCTATTAGATATAGTTGTTGTTGTAGTAATTGTAATAGACACTTACTATTAGCAATGTGCATTTTCTTTCACCTCAATACTAAACCTAACAAGTGTTAGAGTCACTATCTGAGCTACTTTAGTTGCTATCTGGTAGTTTTGTGCTGCTTTACTCCATAAAACACAGAAGGAGAAATGCCTGCCCTCATATATACTGTATAAAAGAAGGAAATTCATGTGCCTTTAGAATTTTGCAATGTATGCCTTCCAAGTCAAACCCATACAGTGTATCTCTGGACATACATTAATATATTTACACATATCTTCAAATATTTAGCAGGCATATCCCAAAGTATTGGTTGGTGGTCATCTTCGAATTGAAAGGTAACTAAGTTGGTATATAAAAGTTTCACAAGATGTTTACAGTAGTGTAGGCCTATGTCTTGGACAAGGGGTGGTTGTTTGTGTTAAATGAATCAGATACTACCATTGCGGTTTTTTCTGCTTTTTAAAATGTTAAGTTACGTAAAATATTAAGATAATTAAACACAGATCAACAAAGAAAATAGAAACAAAACAAGTGTTGACTCTCTGACTGCAACAGAACCTACAATGTTGCAAACTCCACTCGTAATTTTATTTCAAAGCAATATCAATTTAACTGTATAATTCCATATATTGTCTTTATCACTGAAACATACCTATCCTTACACCAGGGCCCATGACGGTTCTCGGTGGGCTGTACGGCAGCGAGTTTTCGGTAGGTGGCGCCAGCGTGTAACAGGCTAGCTGCTACAATGTTATATTCTCTGCTCTCGAGAAACTGAAAATAATAACACGGAAGTACATAGTCCTTGTGTGTGAGAGGAGACACGACTGCAGTTCCAGGGCTGAATTCGTTCACATGCTGTGCTCAGTTTAATCAACAACTATTCGTGTTCAAGACGATTGCTGATAGTTCTGTAAAGATAACAGCAGACTGCGAGGTTTCCAATATAGACAGTCTTCCCCGGAGCATAAGAAAAGCCGCTGTGTTTGTATTAATGGAAGAGGCGAGAGTGAGACCCGTCTGTGAAATGAAAGAAGAGATGGATATCTGCGCATCCTCCGCGTCTCTCCTTGAGGAAGAACTCGCCTCTGCTATCGAGCCTGCAGTGAAAGCGGCTGTGCTGAGCGTCATGTCTGCGTTAGCAAAGTTCGTGGACAGTAAATGTGCAGTTTTCAATCTCAGACTGGACGAAAGAGACCAAGAATTTGAAAGCGTGAGATTGCGATTGGAAATAGCAGAGAGCGAGTTGAAAGCAATGCGGGACCGAGAATACACGAACACTGGAGATAAGAACTTCACACAATCTCTCACGAACACCAATGAACAATACTGCGGGGTTGACATTGATGTCATTCATGTCCCTGAGCTGCAGCAGGAAGAGCACAGATTGGTCCACACGAGGACAGCGGAATGGAGACACACAGTGGAAGGTAAGCAGATATTTAATATAGCCGCATTGTTTTCTTCAGGAATGGGATAAACTGCTGGCAGCAGCCTTTAGGGGATTCTTACTGGTACTGTAATAAGAAACCTCGTACAGACTGCTGCCTGTATCCTATTGGCGCGACTCTCTCGTCCATATAATACTGCTGCACTTGCACTCGGTACTCTTGGGAAGCAGTAGATAAAGAGGGCTGCACTGAACTGAGTGTCTCTTGTGCTGTAATTCTTTCAGTGCGAGGATGTGTTTTATTACCATGATGTGGGACATAAAGCAAGCTGCCAAACTGAAATAAAACATTTCTTCAAACATGCTAATCACATTATTGAATGGTATTGTATCTAATTAAGACTGTAATTCTGTTAGTAATTGTATGTTTGTATGGTAATACAATAATGGAATATTGTTTAGAGGCAACACTTAATCACACATTCTTGTGTAAGACAAGGAGATGACAGTAGTGGTGTTAACATTGCCTAGGAAGAGCTTTCTAGTAGCAGCAAGTAAAACACGTGAAGCTGTTTCTGATGACAAAGGCATGTTAGTCGACAATTATGACAGGTTACTAGATGTGCAATCTAGAATGAACACAGTTTATGATGTAGATTTTACAGTGTTTCACTCTTCTCTCTGACACAGGTCCTGTAGAGAGAAATGCTCTCCCTCATGCTGAGGAAGGGTCGAAGACAGAATCAGTTCCCATTCAAGAGGAGCTCTTTGACCAAGAATGGTGCAGGAGTCCAAAGCAGGCTACAGAGCTGACATCTATTGATGGGGAGGATGAGACACATGCACTAGATCCTGTCCACATTAATGAAGAGATCCGTGAAATTGAACCGGTCATCATTAAAGAGGAGGTTCTTGAACTTGAATCTGACCCCATTGAAGAGGGGTGTTCTGACCACTTTGAAAGACAGCAGCAAATTCACATGGGACAGAAACTGCATCTCTGTACTGTTTGTGGGAAGAGTCTCAGTACATCAACAGAGCTGAAAAGACACCACCGAATTCACACAGGAGAAAGACCGTACTGTTGCACTGAATGTGGAAAGAGTTTCAATACCTCTACAGATCTGAAAAGACACCATCGCATTCACACAGGAGAGAAGCCGTATTCCTGCACTCAGTGTGAGAAGAGTTTCAAACGGTTACACCATCTTAAATCACACCAGCGAATTCACTATCGAAAGAAACCTGTTTCACTGTAGTGGGTGTGAAAAGAGTTTCACTCAGTTAGTAAGTCTGACGTCACACCTTCGGGTTCATAAGGGGAGCAGTCAACTCACTGCACTCAATATGAGAGATGTTATTTTCGAAGTGGAGAGTTTATAAGACCCAGAGATGCAATTGAACTTTTTGATCCTTTTGTCAAAATGAATTTGTCTTCTGACCCCCAATTGTCTGCTAAGTTATTAAAATGTAAATCCTGGGAATGACTGATTTTTTGCATGAGTGTATACTATAGTTTCATAAATAGAAGCTTCATTTAATTCATACTTACACAGCCTATCTGTCAGATTCCTGTCGTTCAACACTGCAGAGATCAAAAAGCTCAATCACAGAATTAAAAGCCCCATTAATATATATATATATATATATATATATATATATATATATATATATATATATATATATATTGTATTTCTGAATTAATAGCCAATCATCTCCTTGTTAAAAATTGGCAAAGGTTTCAATGTTCAAGCAGTCTCAGGAGTGCTGTGGTGCCCCATTTTGTTTCGGAATGTATAATGACTTGTGTTCGGGCTTTTTTGACCTAGTTTGTCACACTCTTGCCCCTTGCTCTCTAAATATCTTTGTATCCCTGAATTGATCATTACTAGCAATGCAGAATGACTGTGTGGGACAATTGGTCTTCATTTTACCCCAAAACATGTTTCTGTAATGGCGACAGCCAATTCATGATCAATTTTCATAAATTGAACGGTCATAACATTTAAAAAATCTTACATTTCACGATTTCAGCTGTTTAATTTTTTAATTTCATGGTGATGTAACAAAGTATAAAGATTTAGTTAAAAAAACAGCAAAACATAAACATTTAAAGCCCTGAAGTTATTCATTGAAATTTAATATAAATTGAAATTTAGAGGATCGCTCTATGATTGTTGCGGTTTTGTTATTATTTTTTTTAAAAACTGTTCTGGTTTTACATGTCATTATATGAAACAGTAACTCATAAAGTATTCTGGAATGCATTAACAGGTCACACTGTTTACTTAAATACAGGGGTTGAATGTGAGCTGTCTCTGTGGTGTAAATGCCTGTCCCTATTTAGAAACAGCTCTCTCTGCATCCACTGAGTTTGTTGGAATTGACAGACAGCGCCGAGCTAGCCCGGGCAAAGGATAGGTTGATCTGTTTCCAGTCGCGAGGGTGAGCAATGGCCCACACGGCGGTCGTGACAGATCATCTGGCGAGGCTGGGTCTCACCATCAACGATGCGAAGAGTCGGCTTACACCGGTGCAGTGCACGACGTACTTGGGGCTCCGGCTGGACTCAAGTACGATGCGCGAATACCTGTCGCACTACAGACTTGCAGCTATCCAGAGTTGCCTCTGGATGAACAGGAATCGCAGGGTAGAAACAAGGATCGCAGGTCACCCTCCTATTGTGCCAGAAACTATTGGGTCTGATGGCGCAGCAATATCGGCCATTCAGCTGGGTCTGTTTCGCATGCGCCCGCTATAAGCGTGGCTCAATGCGTTCCACCTAAATCCCAAACGCGACAGACACTGTCAGCTGAGACTTTTAACTAGAGGTACCGGGAATATGACTGCACGCCCAAAGGTTCAGGGGCTGTGCCACGGCAAGTAACGTTACTGTTACTTGTAGTGCATGCAGTCTGTTACTTTTGCCCTACTGTAAACAGCGATTGCCCGTTCTCAGCAAGACTGCATAATTGAAAAGCTTATTTTAAGTTTACACTATGATGTAGCCTACTGTATTATTAGCCTCCTATTTCTATATGCTTCTGGGTGTATTGCTGCCCTGTTTATAATATATCAGGCTCACGATAAAACGCGTTTGATTTTATAACATTTGTGCTTTTTTTTCTGCGGGGCACGCTATATTGTGGTTTTATAAAGGAGCCCCCCCCCTCCACCGTACACACACCCCCTCACCCCCTCCCCCTCACTGCACTGTGCTAACGCTAATCTGTTTTGCCCTGAAAAGCGATCTCCGTTCATCATTTGAAAACACTGTATCTCAATTACTGTATTTTGCTGCCATCAAGAAGAAATAACTACTGCACAGAGTAAGTGCAAGATTTCGTTTTAATGTTGGAGAGAATTAAAATAAATACATAAATACATGCATAAATACATACATACATACATACATAAATAAAAAAATAAATAAATTAATAAATTAATTAATTAATTAATTAATTAATTAACTAATTAAATTAAATTAAATTAAATTAAATTAAATTAAATTAAATTAAATTAAATTAATAAATAAATAAATAAAACCTGCTAGTCTTGCTCGCATACATTTAATGTTTTACAGTATGTGTCTTGCGGCTCTCGGCTTTATGAACACTTTGGAATGCGGCTCGTAGGGTCAGGAAGTTTGGCCACCCCTGCTATACAGGTTTATATGGTACCTGTGGGAGGTATTCGGTAGGCGGCGCCAGCGCTGTAACAGACAGGCTGCTACAATGTTACAGCGTCTGTTATAATAACACGGAAGTACACAGTCCCTGTGTCTGGGTGGAGAAACATGGCTACCGCAGTTTAGAGCTGAACTCGTTCACATGCTGTGCTCAGTTTAATCAACAACTATTCGTGTTCAACACGATCGCTGATAGTTCTGTAAAGATAACAGCAGACTGCGAGATTTCCAGTATAGACAGTCTTCACCAGAGCATAAGAAAAGCCGCTGTGTTTGTATTAATGGAAGAGGCGAGAGTGAGACGCGTCTCTGAAATGAAAGAAGAGATGGATATCTGCGCATCCTCCGCGTCTCTCCTTGAGGAAGAACTCGCCTCTGCTATCGAGCCTGCAGTGAAAGCGGCTGTGCTGAGCGTCATGTCTGCGTTAGCAAAGTTCGTGGACAGTAAATGTGCAGTTTTCAATCTCAGACTGGACGAAAGAGACCAAGAATTTGAAAGCGTGAGATTGCGATTGGAAATAGCGGAGAGCGAGTTGAAATCAATCCGAGACGGAGAATACACGAACACTGGCGAGAAAAACTTCACCCAATCTCTCACAAACACTGACACACAATACCACAGGAGCGACAGTATTATTGCTCAGGGGCTGTCGGCGCGGATTTTCTCCACTCTTCCAGTTCAGCCAGTCAGGGATCCGGTGCCTGCAGTCCACACCGCACTGAAAAACTCCCGGGTTTTAATCCAGGAGGATGGAAGCTATTCCGAGCAGGACCTGCTGATGCGAGGTGATGACTCTGAACAGAGAGACCACACAAGCACAGCGGGGTGGAGAAGAGCACTGAAAGGTAAGGAGATCATATTTCAATCGATCAGCACAGATTCACAAATAGGCTTTTGCCCCATAATTGCTAATATCTTGGTATCTTTGAATAGCTTATTTTCTCCTCTTTTAGTATATTCAAAGAATATAACGATAAAGCCTTCTCACAAGTGCAGTGGTGGCCCACAATTTTTAAAATGCCGATACGTGCCTGTGAAAATCGACTCTACAGTCATGAGTGTTTGACATTGTCATGCGAATACATCGTGAAACAGCAAAAGAACGTCCTTTGGTCAGCGCGACTTTAACGGCAGGGTCAATCGCTTTCTCACTATAAAAAATAGCTGTGAAAACCCATGTAAACCGGATAAGGAATCGAAAACATTTACTACTTTAACACTAGAACCGCCATGGTTATACTCTTACCTACAATCGCTGACGACAGTCATTATCACGGTACATTTTAAACATCATCAATAGTAAAATGAAAGACAAACTATCGGATACACCAATGAAAACTTTTATTGAAGCACATCATATCAAACATCTGCACAGCTGAAACATTGTATTTAAATGAACAATTAAACATAAAAAGGTTTATTTTCTAACTTACCACATACAAAGCACTACTTCAGAAAATGAAAAACTATAATAAAATAAACATATCCTGATGTAACTATCACTATTTAATCATATCCTGATGTAACTATCACTATTATCTGCTGTATTATTGAATTGTGGTTTGTCACACTTGTACTTTGCTTGAACAAAAGTTATTGTATTTCTTGCTCTTATTGTATTACTTGTATTGTAACACTTGAAATGTATTTGCTTACGATTGTAAGTCGCCCTGGATAAGGGCGTCTGCTAAGAAATAAATAATAATAATAATATATGTACATACAAAACTGTAAAAACAAAAGTCATTTTTAATCTAAACCAAAAGTAACATGATTTTCTTGTGTGTGTGTGTGTGTGTGTGTGTGTCACTCGCAGCACTGAATCCAGGTTGAGCTGCTGCAGCCTGCTGCTTTGCAGTTTTCTGATCGAAATGTTTCTGCTGAAGCGCTGTGGCTAGCATCAAGATGAAATCTCTCCTACTGATATTTTCCCCGGTGCATTCCTTGTACAAAACGAAGGAATTGATGGCTGCCAGGTCCAGTAGAATATTGTAGGTTATATTCAAAATAAAAACATGCATTGTACAAGGTGGTTCTAGTGTTAAGGAAATGTAACTTTTAGATGTTACACACACACACACACACACACACACAAATAGAAATTCATAGTAAAACTTGTATTTAGTAGAAATGATATTTTATATAGAATTGTGTGTGTGTTGGAAAGGTAACAAGACAAACAAGTAGCTAATGTGTGCTGTAATTCAGAATGTGCACGACAACACGTGAATTAATTTCTCTTGTGAAATGTTTTTGTCTTCATGGCAACACTCTCCTCACGATATTCAGAGTCGTTCCTTTCCTATTTAGTAAGCAGACACGGACATTTAAATATCCCCTCTCTTAAATGACTATGAATTGAGTAATCTGCATTGGCACAACTGATTTTTTTCCTAAATCAGAACTGCAGAGCAACGCATTTCCTGAAAAGTACAGCAAATAGGTTGTGATGAAAGCTGTCATGACTTGTGCATGTAAACACCGCCAATGTCGACCCAGGGAACTTTTTGCACCTGAAAAAAGAAACAAGGACCAGGGGTCACAAATGGAGATTAGATAAAGGGGCATTCAGAACAGAAAATAGGAGGCACTTTTTTACACAGAGAATTGTGAGGGTATGGAACCATCTCGCCAGTAATGTTGTTGAAGCTGACACCCTGGGATCCTTCAAGAAGCTGCTTGATGAGATTCTGGGATCAATAAGCTATTATTATTATTATTATTATTATTATTATTATTATTATTATTATTATTATTATTATTATTTATTTCTTAGCAGACGCCATTATCCAGGGCGACTTACAATCGTAAGCAAATACATTTCAAGTGTTAAAATACAAGTAATACAATAAGAGCAAGAAATACAATAACTTTTGTTCAAGCAAAAAGCTGCTAACAACCAAATGAGCAAGATGGGCTGAAAGGCCTCTACTCGTTTCTAAACCTTTTTATGTTCTTCTTATGTTCTTAAGTGCTGTGGTGCCCCATTTTTTAATAATATATAATGACTTACGGTGATGTATTTATTACCTAGTTTATCACTCTAGCCCCTTGCTCACTAAATATCTTGGCATCCCTGAATAGATCATTACTAGGAATGCAGATTGACTGTGTGGGACAATTGTTCTTCATTTTACCCCAAAACATGCTTCTGTAATGATGACAGCCAAGAATACCATCTTGCAGAACTCCTTATAATGAAGAAATTGTTGTCTGCCAGCACTGTATAATGTATTTAAATACAGATATTGCAAACACCTACATTATGTAGTCGTCGAGTTACTGATATGTACCAAATATACCTCAGTGTGGCACGCTGTTGACTGTTTATATTACATGTAGGAAGCTTGGTGGTCCAGTGGTTAAAGGAGAGGGCTTGTTACAAAGAGGTTCTGTGTGTGACCCTGAGCAAGTCACTTAACCTCCTTGTATTACAGATGTATTTGTGCAGAGGTGAATTCATGGGAATCATGTTATATAGAATTTGAAAAAGGAAAACTGCTGTGTAGCAAAAGGAGCAAAATCAAAAAGAAAAAGGGACTGCAGGTACACAAAAAATGTGAATAATTGATTTAAAAAACAATTCTATCAGGACGTTTCGGACTGCAAGTCCTTCGGCTGGATAGAAAAGACAATGCTGTAATCAAGCTGGTATTAAAAATACACTCACAGTACATCCTTCAGATGAGACGTAAAAACGAGGTCCTGTTGTAAGTGACTCTGCAGCAGTTGTGAAGCATAATTTACCTAGTCTAAATGACTGATTATTATTATTATTATTATTATTATTATTATTATTATTATTATTATTATTATTATTATTATTATTTCTTAGCAATCACCCTTATTATAATCATTATTGTTAACCATACAATTCTTAACTATAGCATTAGTGCTCCAGGCCTATGGCATTATAGATTCTAAATAGAATAAAACGGTTCTGTAATACACCTTATTTTTTAAACTCAACTTGTTTAATTTGCTTCTAAAAACTGCACTGGGAAAGGGGTGATTTATTTCAATTCAGGGAATCCAAGTGTGACAGCTACTACATTATTGGAAAGGACAGTAGTATTGTAATGGAAAGAAATAATAAACGCCCCCCCCAAAAAAGAATGAAAGGTCGAGCACGTTATAATCCTTACACCATTTAAAAAACGGAACTGTCAACAATATCAGCTGCATGGTTAACTAAAGTGCACAAGACAGAACTCTAAACTGTGGACTAAAACCTAGGAATTATAACAAAACTCGAACATGACTGTGGGGCAGTGTGGTTTAAACACTTCTAAAAGGTTACATTGTGTTACACTGTGTTCCAATTTAAAAATCAGGCGCCAAGACGAAAACAAAAGACAAACAGCAGCAGAACAGCGCCAAACCAGAAACAGCGGGAAGGGTATGATACAGCCAATCGGAGACAGGCAAATAAATTTCTGCACGCCCTCATCCACTGTGACGTCTTTAACATTCTAACAAGTATTGCACCGTTTTGTCCAATCACGAATGAGTCGGTGTGTATAAAAGAGCAGGAGAGCAGATGCGCATTTATTGTTTTTCTAAACTACAGTGAAAATGTCTGGAAGAGGAAAGACCGGCGGTAAAGCCCGTGCTAAGGCAAAGACGCGTTCTTCTAGGGCAGGACTGCAGTTCCCAGTCGGCCGTGTCCACAGGCTGCTGCGGAAGGGAAACTATGCTCAGCGTGTCGGCGCTGGAGCCCCGGTCTATCTGGCTGCTGTGCTCGAGTATTTGACGGCTGAAATCCTGGAGCTGGCCGGGAACGCCGCCCGGGACAACAAGAAAACCAGAATCATCCCGCGTCACCTGCAGCTCGCTGTCCGCAACGACGAGGAGCTCAACAAGCTGATGGGAGGCGTCACCATCGCTCAGGGCGGAGTGCTGCCCAACATCCAGGCTGTGCTGCTGCCCAAGAAAACCGAGAAGCCAGCCAAGAAGTAAATCACTCGGACGCCACTTTTAAGATCTTCTAAAACCTCAAAGGCTCTTTTAAGAGCCACCCACTTTTTCTATGAAAACGCATCGAATCTGTTTCTTGTATGAACAATATTAAACAATGAATTGCAGCAGTTAACAGTGTGTGTGTGGTAGTGCAGCGTTACCATGTATCTGTTCGGAACGATATCAAACACAGGCTTTGCCACAGCAGGTGTTGCTGACATTCACCACATCAATGCCATGTTCCTTAGAAGGAAACACTGACACACAAATAATGTACTGGTTTAATTTGTTTCACTTGGAGCTACTTTAAAATACACTTCCAGCTGAGAAATAGTTATTTAATCTGTTTCTGTTCAGTCAATGTGCGAGTAATACCAAGTCGTGAGAATTGCAACAATGAATACTTTCTGTGAGTACAGCGTTACAGTATCTCTTTATCGCTACATCAAACACATACCCGCCGCAGTGTACAGCGCGTGTTGCTGTCATTCCCCACATAATCACCACGTTCCTTACAAGGAGACAGTACGATACAATATCAATTTAGAGGTTTGCTTTGTCTGATTGAGCTACGTTGAAATATGCTTCCAGCTGGAAATGCACCCCACCATAAAATTGCATCAGGAAATTCTATTTTATGTTTGTTTAACTTCGTATTATTATTATTATTATTATTATTATTAATTCGTATATTTTTTAAAAGGGGCTATTTTTTATTTATGTGTTTTAAATTATTGCTTGTCTATTATTGAGCGTTTTTTTCGTTTTCGTTTTAAAAACAGCCTGCTTAATTTGAATGGAATGTATTTCTTAATACTGGGGTCTAGTAATATGTTCCTGAATGACTACATTTTTTTTTTTTAAAAAAGGCGCCAACAGCTCGGAAACAATGACTGCTTAACAGAATGCGCGCAGAATTCAAATGTTCCAATCAATCATTGAGAATCTGGAATATAACCAATGAGGAAAATAAACCCGCCCTAATGTGTCACAGCCTATCAGGACTGCTCAGTTCCTCTATATAGTCTCTGGTGTCGGCTGCGTGTATTATTTTGTACAGTTTTTCATACTGTGTACAAGAGTTTGAAGATGGCACGAACCAAGCAGACCGCTCGTAAGTCCACCGGTGGAAAGGCTCCCAGGAAGCAGCTCGCTACCAAGGCTGCGCGAAAGAGCGCTCCCGCTACCGGCGGCGTGAAGAAACCTCACCGCTACAGGCCTGGGACTGTGGCTCTGAGGGAGATCCGCCGCTATCAGAAATCCACCGAGCTGCTGATCCGCAAGCTGCCCTTCCAGCGGCTGGTCAGAGAAATCGCTCAGGATTTCAAGACCGACCTGCGCTTCCAGAGTTCCGCTGTTATGGCGCTGCAAGAGGCTAGTGAGGCTTACCTGGTCGGGCTCTTTGAGGACACCAACCTGTGTGCCATTCACGCCAAGAGAGTCACCATCATGCCCAAAGACATCCAGCTGGCCCGCCGCATCCGTGGAGAACGCGCTTAAACTGCAAAACCCTTAAAACAGCGAAACCCAAAGGCTCTTTTCAGAGCCACCCACTTCTCTGAAAGTGTTATATTCCAGTAGCTTTAAATAAACGTATATCAACCAATCAATGTTTATGTTATATAACGCCTTTCATAACGGACCACCATCACAAAGCGCTTTACAAGATACAGTAACAAAAAGAAAATCCAGAATACTTTCAAATAGACATGCATACATGATATACAGTTTTAAAAAAGCAGAAAATACTGTTAAAAATGCACAGCACAGAAACAAGGATTTGACATCCGATACAAAACGAACATCGTTAATATCCCAAAGCAATTTAATCGTGTTTATACTTAATCAGGTAGCGATTGGTTTACTCTAATATTAACTATTAAAAGCTGCGTGCTGAAACATCACAGGAGTGCCACGTTTATTATGTATATAAGGAAAATCTGCTCTCTTTAGAAAGATGTGTTGGCTCTGAAAAGAGCCTTTGGGTTCATTGTTACATCGTCGCTTTAACTGCTCACTTCTTTTTAGGAGCCGCCTTCTTCGCTGCGGGTTTAGCTGCCTTGGTCACCTTTTTAGGTTTAGGCGCTGCCTTCGCTTTCTTCGGGCTCTTCTTTACGACCTTTTTAGGCTTGGCAGCCGCTTTCTTCGGGCTCTTGGGCGCCTTCTTTACAGCTTTCGGTTTCTTCGCTTTCGTAGGAGTCTTCTTGGGTGTCGCTGCTTTCTTTGCCGAAACCTTTTTCGTTGTTTTCTTGACAACCGCTTTCTTTGCCGCTGGTTTCTTGGGAGCTGCCTTCTTCTTGGCCGCCTTCTCCTTGGCTTCAGCCGCCTGTTTATTGAGCTTGACGGAGCCCGAGGCGCCGGTGCCCTTGGTCTGTAGCAGGGTCTCCTTGGTCACCAGGCTCTTGAGGGCTCTATTGACGAGGGAGTTGTTCTTCTCCACATCGTAACCGCCGGCCTGCAGGATCTTCTTGAGCGCCGCCACGGACAGCCCGCTGCGCTCCTTGGAGGCAGACACAGCCTTGACGATGAGCTCCGACACGCTGGGACCCGATTTCTTGGGCTTGGCCGCTGTCTTCTTCTTGGGAGCTTTAGCCGGAGCAGGAGCGGCTGGTGCTGGAGCAGTTTCTGCCATTTCTAATAGTTCAAGACCGAGAAAACTAACGCGTAATGCCGAACTGTTTTGTGTCTCAGAGAATGTGAGCAGAAAGGCGGAGAGCGGAACTTATCCACTTGATGAGAACCGTGTAGACTCAACTGACTCTCAGGCTACCCGCTCATTATGAAAGCGTCCTGTCTTGTGTTTTCTACCCGCACAAAATATACAATTTGATATTGAAATAGGAACAAATAAACACAAACAATCGAGCGGATCAAAAGAGAAGGGTTGAGTTTACAATATAACTTATTCTTTAACCAAGAACTTTACTGCATTTTTAATTGATGTGACCAAAGCTGCAGTATCCTCCAGCGATACCAAACTGCTCGCTCAGTACTTCGCTATATTTTATTTATATACCATGACGAATTTAAGTTTTAAAGTAACTGTGTGATTGGTTTCACAAACGAGAAGTCTAGTCAAACACAAATTAATAAGTTTGAAGCGTGAGGTTTGTAAAACTGGACGTTTAATCACCTTTATGTGAGGCGCGATTAACACACTGCAGCACGCACTGCCGGAACATCCCATTGTAATCGATCGGGAGAATTACTTTATTGAATTGTATTATTTCTCTTCATCTCTCACCCACACTTGTTGCAACAATGTAATTACCCTGGCTTTACCAAAGTATTCTCTGAGTATTTTAAATATTTTACTGGTGGTGCATTTCTTAGGAAATACCACCTCTGTCTTCTGGTGAGAAAAAAAAACGTTATTCCATTCATATTTTAATTACTTAAGGAATTAGTCATTAAGCAGATTTTATTTTATCCAAAGCTAATTACGCAGAGTCACTTACAATGGGACCTCGGTGTTACGTCTCATCTGAAGGATGTCCTGTGAGTGTATTTTTAATACGAGCTTCTTTACAGCATTGCCTTTTCCATCCAGCCGAAGGACTTGCAGTCCGAAATGTCCTGATTGAATTGTTTTTTTAAATCAATTATTCACATTTATGTGTACCTGCAGTCCCTTTTTCTTTTTGATTTTGCTCTTTTTGCTACACAGCAGTTTTCCTTTTTCAAATGATATATAACATGATTCCCATGAATTCACCTCTGCACAAATACATCTGTAATACACAGGACAATAAGGGAACATTATATAGGAAATGTGAACAAACTAAGCAGTTTAATTAATCTACCCAGTTGTTTCTTTGCTCCTTGTAGTATATATATATATATATTTAAAACAAATGCACCAAATACTGTAAAAAAACAAAACAATTCAATAAATAAAGCCCCATTCGCGTTTTTAATCAGCTACACTATGCAGTGAATGCACGTCAACAGTTTCGTGCTTAACACGCGCTCACAGTCACGGCTCAGTGGTGGGCGGGTCTGATATGTGCGCGCTCTTCTTTGCTAGCTACATTTTCAATCAGGTCCGGTCTGTGCTGATGTAAAAGAATCTCGGGCCAAATTTTAAGTATTGTGTTAATTTTATAATACACAGTTACAAGATGTCTGGAAGAGGCAAAGGCGGTAAAGGACTCGGGAAAGGAGGCGCCAAGCGTCATCGCAAAGTGCTCCGTGATAACATCCAGGGCATCACCAAGCCTGCTATCCGCCGCCTGGCTCGCCGCGGAGGAGTGAAGCGAATCTCCGGGCTGATCTATGAAGAGACCCGCGGGGTGTTGAAGGTGTTTCTGGAGAATGTGATCCGGGATGCCGTCACTTACACTGAGCACGCCAAGAGAAAGACCGTCACCGCTATGGATGTGGTGTATGCGCTGAAGCGCCAGGGTCGCACTCTGTACGGATTCGGAGGTTAAGGATTTTCATCGGCTACATTTGAACACAAAGGCTCTTTTCAGAGCCACTCACAATATCAAACGAAAATTTAAGTCCGTTTACTATTTCTTTACATTTTGAGCAAAATGATTTTTTGGATCTGGTGTCCTCAAATTAATGTTCTTTTTTATGATGTAATACTGCAAATTATTCTTACTTAGTTTATTATAATTCTGGTGATACAAATTATCCTTCCTAGTATGTCCTAGCAAAGTACATTTTCGTTAGTTATAAAGTCTCAGGATTGAAATAGTCAAATGCACCTCCGTGTCTGTAAGGAAATACAAAATGCAGTGATGAATTTGCTACTGATGCATACAGTCTGGCCGCGCTGTGTTACAGACCTACCTTCGATAGCTCAGTTGGTAGAGCGGAGGACTGTAGTGGAAAAGCACGGGTATCCTTAGGTCGCTGGTTCAAATCCGGCTCGAAGGACAGATTTTTTTTACTTCATATCAGATCACTGTTTTAACACAGTATCTTCAATGGAGAATCAAATTGCACTAAATTATACAGCGATTTGAGCCAGGATGGCCTACACGGAGACAGTGGGCGCGTTCACGATATGCAGACTTTGATAAGTCTGCGCCGATTCTGCAAAGATTCTGAAAATTCATTGTCTACTTGCTCCGATTCTGTGCAGAATTGCGAAAGTCTGCATGGCGTGAACGCACCCACTTTCTAACTCCATGTTCGCTTGGCTGTCAACGTAACAGCGCCCGCAGTGTTGAGTATTGTCTTCTCTTACGACAATACTGAAAAGGGCTCGTTCTGTAATGTTTAGCAGAAGGTATATATTTGAATTGTGGTAATATTTTATAAGATATTCATATAAAGTGTTTTATGACATAAATATTGATTAGAAAAATTATACAACAAAAACCTATCTCCCCGTCGGGGAATTGAACCCCGGTCTCCCGCGTGACAGGCGGGGATACTGACCACTATACTAACGAGGAGGAGATGCCTAAATGAACTATCGATAGGATTCTGAGGGCGTTTAATTCACTCAATGAATTACACAGCTGTGCCAATGTGTAGAATCTAAACATCAGCACTGCCCTCTGAAGCTCTCAAAACAACTTCTGTGAGATTGTATGTGTTGTGTTGCTTATTGAACAACAAACACTACTTTCATTGAAACCGTTTTGCATTTCATTACCCACTGTAACATGATTATTAACAATGAATATACAAATTATTTTCAATTCATTAACATTTTTGTAAAACAAAAAATATAAAAAATGTACGTCGGCAGGAAAAGCTATTTAATATAACGGTGCTGTCCAAGCTTCTGTCATCGAGACTAAACCACATACATACCACTGTGCTGTGTGATTTAAACAGAAAAGAAATCTCTGCACTCTGTACGTATTAGTATGGAACCAGATAACGAGAGAGGAGTGTTAAACTGAAAGGTGAAAAAAAACATGATGAGAGAGAAAGATGGAGAGAGAGTGTGTTAGGGTGCGAAACATTCATATTTATTCATTTATTGTAATTATTTTGGTACAAATTATCTTCTGTTGTTTGTCATAGTAAAGATGTCTCTTCATTGAAACAGTCAAGTGCACCCCCATGTGTTTGTAATGAGAAGTGCAACACGCTGTCCTGAATGAGTCACTGAGTCACTGAGACACGCAGTCTGGCCGCGCTCTGTTACAAGCCTGCCTTCGATAGCTCAGTTGGTAGAGCGGAGGACTGTAGTGGAAAAAACACACCGGCATCCTTAGGTCGCTGGTTCAAATCCGGCTCGAAGGAGACATTTTTATTACTTTATATCAGATCACTGTTTTAACACAGTATCTTCAATGGAGAGTCAAATTGTGCTAAATTATATCTGCTATTTGAGACAAGAAAAAAGAAAAATAAAGAAGACTACTTGTTGATCTGGCAAACACTGTTGAAGCAGCAAAGGTCATTCAAAATGATCTAGACATCATTCAGAACTGGGCAGACACATGGCAAATGACATTTAACAGAAGTTGTTTCGTAGGATTTTGATACCAGCAACAGTGATGCTGCTTATCACTCAGTGATTATGTTGAAGACGATGTGGAGCCAAGAACAATACAAACTGTACAAACAGAAGAGCATGCAGCTACATTACAGGTAAGCCAGCTGCAAACGGGAAGCTGTTTGGTTTGAAATGGCAGTGCTGTGACGAAATACTATCAAAACACAGCACTGGGTGAAAGGCAATGAAGCAGGCGTCTGCGGCAGCCAGATCCATCACAATGCCTGCGCAAAGTAGCCCTGAACAGGCATTTGTGACTATCCCTCCAACACAAGGGAAGCAGAGACTGCAACAAAGGTGCAGGGTCTACTACGAAAATGAAAACACAAAGACACAAGAAAAATGTGCAGTGGTTGCAAAGGCAACCCCGGGTCCTGTTGTACTGAACATTTCAATAAATGGCACAGAGCAAGTCGATAATGGCACAGGTTTTGATGTGGTTTTAATTTGATAAATACTGTTTACTGAATATTATTGTTATTAGCAACGTTTTTGTTTTCATTGTTAAAAAACGTTTTTAATCTCTATATTGAATATGGGTATGTAGTACACAGCAGCATAAAGGGTTAAATACAGATATTGCAAACACCTAGATTATGTAGTCGTCGAGTCACTGATATGTACCAAATATACCTCAGTGTGGCACGCTGTTGACTGTTTATATTACATATAGGAAGCTTGGTGGTCCAGTGGTTAAAGGAGAGGGCTTGTTACAAAGAGGTTCTGTGTGTGACCCTGAGCAAGTCACTTAACCTCCTTGTATTACAGATGTATTTGTGCAGAGGTGAATTCATGGGAATCATGTTATATAGAATTTGAAAAAGGAAAACTGCTGTGTAGCAAAAATAGCAACATCAAAAAGAAAAAGGGACTGCAGGTACACAAAAATGTGAATAATTGATTTAAAAAAAAACAATTCTATCAGGACGTTTCGGACTGCAAGTCCTTCGGCTGGATAGAAAAGGCAATGCTGTAAAGAAGCTGGTATTAAAAATACACTCACAGTACATCCTTCAGATGAGACGTAACACCGAGGTCCCATTGTAAGTGACTCTGCACAAGTTCTGAAGCATAGTTAACCTAGTCTAAATGACTAATTATTATTATTATTATTATTATTATTATTATTATTATTATTATTATTAGTATTTATGTATTTATGTATTTATGTATTTATGTATTTATTTATTAGCAATCACCTTCATTATAATCATTATTGTTAACCATACAATTCTTAACTATAGCATTAGTGCTCCAGGCCTATGGCATTATAGATTCTAAATAGAATAAAACTGTTCTGCAATGCACCTTATTTTTTTAACTCAACTTGTTTAATTTGCTTAATTTGAAAAAGAATGAAAAGGTCGAGCACGTTATAATCCTTACACCATTTAAACAAACGGAACGGTCAACAATATCAGCTGCCTGGTTAACTAAAGTGCACAAGACAGAACTCTAAACTGTGGACTAAAACCTAGGAATTATAACAAAACTCGAACATGACTGTGGGGCAGTGTGTTTTAAACACGTCTAAATGGTTACATTTTGTTACACTGTGTTCCAATTTGAAAATGAGGCGCCAAGACTAAAACAAAAGACAAAAACAGCAGCAGAACAGCGCCAAACCAGAAACAGCGGGAAGGGAATGATACAGCCAATCAGAGACAGGCAAATAAAATTCTGCACGCCCTCATCCACTATGACGTCTTTAATATTATAATAAGTTTTGCACCGTTTTGTCCAATCACGAAAGAGTCGTTGTGTATAAAAGAGCAGGAGCGCAGACGAGCATTTATTGTTATTCTAAATTACAGTGAAGATGTCTGGAAGAGGAAAGACTGGCGGTAAAGCCCGTGCTAAGGCAAAGACTCGCTCCTCCAGGGCAGGACTGCAGTTCCCAGTCGGCCGTGTCCACAGGCTGCTGCGGAAGGGAAATTATGCTCAGCGTGTCGGCGCTGGAGCCCCGGTCTATCTGGCCGCTGTGCTCGAGTACCTGACTGCTGAAATCCTGGAGCTGGCCGGGAACGCCGCCCGGGACAACAAGAAAACCAGAATCATCCCGCGTCACCTGCAGCTCGCTGTCCGCAACGACGAGGAGCTCAACAAGCTGATGGGAGGCGTCACCATCGCTCAGGGCGGAGTGCTGCCCAACATCCAGGCCGTGCTGCTGCCCAAGAAAACCGAGAAGCCAGCCAAGAAGTAAATCACTCGGACGCCGTTTTTAAGATCTTCTAAAAACTCAAAGGCTCTTTTAAGAGCCACCCACTTTTTCTATGAAAGCTCATCGAATCTGTTTCTTGTATAAACAATACTAAACAATGAATTGCAGCAGTTAACAGTGTGTGTGTGTGGTAGTGCAGCGTTACCATGTATCTGTTCTTAGTGATATCAAACACAGACTTTGCCACAGCCGGTGTTGCTGACATTCACCACATCAATGCCTCGTTCCTTGGAAGGAAACACTGGCACACTAATAATGTACTGGTTTAATTTGTTTCACATGGAGCTACTTTAAATAACTATTTCTCAGCTGGAAGTGTATGTTAATCTGTTTCTATTCGGTCCATGTGCGAGTAATACCAAGTCGTGAGAATTGCAACAATGAATACTTTCTGTGAGTACAGCGTTACAGTATCTCTTTATCGCTACATCAAACACATACCCGCCGCAGTGTACAGCGCGTGTTTCTGACATTCCCCACATAATCACCACGTTCCTTACAAGGAGACAGTACCATACAATATCAATTTAGAGGTTTGCTTTGTCTCCGATCGAGCTACGTTGAAATATGCTTACAGCTGGAAATGCACCCCACCATAAAATTGCATCAGGAAATTCTATTTTATGTTTGTTTTACTTCGTATTATTATTATTAATAATAATAATAATAATTCGTAATTTTTTTTAAAAGGGGCTATTTTCTTCATTTATTTGTTTTAAAATATTGATTGTCTATTATTGAGCGTTTTTTTTGGTTTTCGTTTTAAAAACAGCCTGCTTAATTTGAATGGAATGTATTTCTTAATACTCGGGATTAATAATATGTTCCTGAATGACTACATTTATTAAAAAAAGGCGCAAACAGCTCAGAAACAATGACTGCTTAACAGAATGCGCGCAGAATTCAAATGTTCCAATCAATCATTGAGAATCTGGAATATAACCAATGAGGAACATAAACCCGCCCTAATGTGTCACAGCCTATCAGGACTGCTCAGTTCCTCTATATAGTCTCTGGTATCGGCTGTGTGTATTACTTTGTACAGTTTTTCATACTGTGTACAAGAGTTTGAAGATGGCACGAACCAAGCAGACCGCTCGTAAGTCCACCGGTGGAAAGGCTCCCAGGAAGCAGCTCGCTACCAAGGCTGCCCGAAAGAGCGCTCCCGCTACCGGCGGCGTGAAGAAACCTCACCGCTACAGGCCTGGGACTGTGGCTCTGAGGGAGATCCGCCGCTATCAGAAATCCACCGAGCTGCTGATCCGCAAGCTGCCCTTCCAGCGGCTGGTCAGAGAAATCGCTCAGGATTTCAAGACCGACCTGCGCTTCCAGAGCTCCGCTGTGATGGCGCTGCAAGAGGCTAGCGAGGCTTACCTGGTCGGGCTCTTTGAGGACACCAACCTGTGTGCCATTCACGCCAAGAGAGTCACCATCATGCCCAAAGACATCCAGCTGGCCCGCCGCATCCGTGGAGAACGCGCTTAAACTACAAAACCCTTGAAACAGCGAAACTCAAAGGCTCTTTTCAGAGCCACCCACTTCTCTGAAAGTGTTGTATTCCAGTAGCTTTAAATAAACGTATATCAGCCAATCAATGTTTATGTTATATAACGCCTTTCATAACGGACCACCATCACAAAGCGCTTTACAAGATACAGTAACAAAAAGAAAATCCATAATACTTTAAAATAGACATGCATACATGATATACAGTTTAAAAAAGCAGAAAATACTGTTAAAAATGCACAGTACATTAAGTAGAGTGGAAGTAACATACATGAAATAGTAGCAGCAACACAGCAGCTAATACCAGATATCAGTCTTAAAGAGCATAGGAAGCAAGAGAGAACAGGCGGGTCCTTCAGTTGATTTAGTGTACTGTATACGTTAGATGTTCTGTGTTGTTTTTATATTTAGCAGTTGGAACATGTTCTCAATATATTACAATGAAAGTATTTTTCGCCTTTTCGTACTAACATTATATTCTTTCAGAACTATCAAAAATAATGTTTGAGAAGAGAGGTCACTTAGACAGAAACAAGGATCTGACATCAGATACAAAACGAACATCGTTAATATCCCAAAGCAATTTAATCGTGACTATACTTAATCAGTAGCGATTGGTTTACTCTAATATTAACTATTAAAAGCTGCGTGCTGAAACATCACAGGAGTGCCACGTTTATTATGTATATAAGGAAAATCTGCTCTTTTAGAAAGATGTGTTGGCTCTGAAAAGAGCCTTTGGGTTCATTGTTCCATCGTCGCTTTAACTGCTCACTTCTTTTTAGGAGCCGCCTTCTTCGCTGCGGGTTTAGCTGCCTTGGTCACCTTTTTAGGTTTAGGCGCTGCCTTCGCTTTCTTCGGGCTCTTCTTTACGACCTTTTTAGGCTTGGCAGCCGCTTTCTTCGGGCTCTTGGGCGCCTTCTTTACAGCTTTCGGTTTCTTCGCTTTCGTAGGAGTCTTCTTGGGTGTCGCTGCTTTCTTTGCCGAAACCTTTTTCGTTGTTTTCTTGACAACCGCTTTCTTTGCCGCTGGTTTCTTGGGAGCTGCCTTCTTCTTGGCCGCCTTCTCCTTGGCTTCAGCCGCCTGTTTGTTGAGCTTGACGGAGCCCGAGGCGCCGGTGCCCTTGGTCTGTAGTAGGGTCTCCTTGGTCACCAGGCTCTTGAGGGCTCTATTGACGAGGGAGTTGTTCTTCTCCACATCGTAGCCGCCGGCCTGCAGGATCTTCTTGAGCGCCGCCACGGACAGCCCGCTGCGCTCCTTGGAGGCAGACACAGCCTTGACGATGAGCTCCGACACGCTGGGACCCGATTTCTTGGGCTTGGCCGCTGTCTTCTTCTTGGGAGCTTTAGCCGGAGCAGGAGCGGCTGGTGCTGGAGCAGTTTCTGCCATTTCTAAGAGTGTTGAACACAAAGAAAACTATCAATAATACAAACGCGCAACACAGACCTTGTGTGTGTCAGAGAATGTGAACAGAAAGGCGGAGAGCGGAAGTTATTGGCATGATGAGAACCGTGTAGACTCAACTGACTCTCAGGCTACCCGCTCATTATGAAAGCGTCCTGTCTTGTGTTTTCTACCCGCACAAAATATACAATTTGATATTGAAATAGGAACAAATAAACACAAACAACCGAGCGGATCAAAAGAGAAGGGTTGAGTTTACAATATAACTTATTCTTTAACCAAGAACTTTACTGCATTTTTAATTGATGTGACCAAAGCTGCAGTATCCTCCAGCGAAACCAAACTGCTCGCTCAGTACTTCGCTATATTTTATTTATATAAAATGATCAATTTAAGCTTTAAAGTAACTGTACGATTCGTTTCACAAACGAGAAGGCTAGTCAAACACAAATTAATAAGTTTGAAGCGTGAGGTTTGTAAAACTGGACGTTTAATCACCTTTATGTGAGGCGCGATTAACACACTGCAGCACGCACTGCCGGAACATCCCATTGTAATCGATCGGGAGAATTACTTTATTGAATTGTTTTATTTCTCTTCATCCCTGACCCACACTTGTTGCAAGAATGTAATTACTCTGGCTTCACCACAGCATTCTCTGAGTATTTTAAATATTTAACTGGTGGTGCGTTTCATAGGAAATACCACCTCTGTCTTCTGGTGAGGAAAAAAAACGTTATTCCATTCATATTTTAATTACTTAAGGAATTAGTCATTAAGCAGATTTTATTTTATCCAAAGCTAATTACGCAGAGTCACTTACAATGGGACCTCGGTGTTACGTCTCATCTGAAGGATGTCCTGTGAGTGTATTTTTAATACGAGCTTCTTTACAGCATTGCCTTTTCCATCCAGCCGAAGGACTTGCAGTCCGAAATGTCCTGATTGAATTGTTTTTTTAAATCAATTATTCACATTTATGTGTACCTGCAGTCCCTTTTTCTTTTTGATTTTGCTCTTTTTGCTACACAGCAGTTTTCCTTTTTCAAATGATATATAACATGATTCCCATGAATTCACCTCTGCACAAGTACATCTGTAATACACAGGACAATAAGGGAACATTATATAGGATATGTGAACAAACTAAGCAGTTTAATTAATCTACCCAGTTGTTTCTTTGCTCCTTGTAGTATATATATATATATTTAAAACAAATGCACCAAATACTGTAAAAAAACAAAACAATTCAATAAATAAAGCCCCATTCGCGTTTTTAATCAGCTACACTATGCAGTGAATGCACGTCAGCAGTTTCGTGCTTAACACGCGCTCACAGTCACGGCTCAGTGGTGGGCGGGTCTGATGTGTGCGCGCTCTTCTTTGCTGGCTACATTTTCAATCAGGTCCGGTCTGTGCTGATGTAAAAGAATCTCGGGCCAAATTCTAAGTATTGTGTTAATTTTATAATACACATCTACAATATGTCTGGAAGAGGTAAAGGCGGTAAAGGACTCGGGAAAGGAGGCGCCAAGCGTCATCGCAAAGTGCTCCGTGATAACATCCAGGGCATCACCAAGCCTGCTATCCGCCGCCTGGCTCGCCGCGGAGGAGTGAAGCGAATCTCCGGGCTGATCTATGAAGAGACCCGCGGGGTGTTGAAGGTGTTTCTGGAGAATGTGATCCGGGATGCCGTCACCTACACTGAGCACGCCAAGAGAAAGACCGTCACCGCTATGGATGTGGTGTATGCGCTGAAGCGCCAGGGTCGCACTCTGTACGGATTCGGAGGTTAAGGATTTTCATCGGCTACATTTGAACACAAAGGCTCTTTTCAGAGCCACTCACAATATCAAACGAAAATTTAAGTCCGTTTACTATTTCTTTACATTTTGAGCAAAATGATTTTTTGGATCTGGTGTCCTCAAATTAATGTTCTTTTTTATGATGTAATACTGCAAATTATTCTTACTTAGTTTATTATAATTCTGGTGATACAAATTATCCTTCCTAGTATGTCCTAGCAAAGTACATTTTCGTTAGTTATAAAGTCTCAGGATTGAAATAGTCAAATGCACCTCCGTGTCTGTAAGGAAATACAAAATGCAGTGATGAATTTGCTACTGATGCATACAGTCTGGCCGCGCTGTGTTACAGACCTACCTTCGATAGCTCAGTTGGTAGAGCGGAGGACTGTAGTGGAAAAGCACGGGTATCCTTAGGTCGCTGGTTCAAATCCGGCTCGAAGGACAGATTTTTTTTACTTCATATCAGATCACTGTTTTAACACAGTATCTTCATGGAGAATCAAATTGCACTAAATTATACAGCGATTTGAGCCAGGATGGCCTACACGGAGACAGTGGGCGCGTTCACGATATGCAGACTTTGATAAGTCTGCGCCGATTCTGCAAAGATTCTGAAAATTCATTGTCTACTTGCTCCGATTCTGTGCAGAATTGCGAAAGTCTGCATGGCGTGAACGCACCCACTTTCTAACTCCATGTTCGCTTGGCTGTCAACGTAACAGCGCCCGCAGTGTTGAGTATTGTCTTCTCTTACGACAATACTGAAAAGGGCTCGTTCTGTAATGTTTAGCAGAAGGTATATATTTGAATTGTGGTAATATTTTATAAGATATTCATATAAAGTGTTTTATGACATAAATATTGATTAGAAAAATTATACAACAAAAACCTATCTCCCCGTCGGGGAATTGAACCCCGGTCTCCCGCGTGACAGGCGGGGATACTGACCACTATACTAACGAGGAGGAGATGCCTAAATGAACTATCGATAGGATTCTGAGGGCGTTTAATTCACTGAATGAATTACACAGCTGTGCCAATGTGTAGAATCTAAACATCAGCACTGCCCTCTGAAGCTCTCAAAACAACTTCTGTGAGATTGTATGTGTTGTGTTGCTTATTGAACAACAAACACTACTTTCATTGAAACCGTTTTGCATTTCATTACCCACTGTAACATGATTATTAACAATGAATATACAAATTATTTTCAATTCATTAACATTTTTGTAAAACAAAAAATATAAAAAATGTACATCGGCAGGAAAAGCTATTTAATATAACGGTGCTGTCTAAGCTTCTGTCATCGAGACTAAACCACTTACATACTACTGAGATGTGTGATTTAAACAGAAAAGAAATCTCTGCACTCTGTACGTATTAGTATGGAACCAGATAACGAGAGAGGAGTGTTAAACTGAAAGGTGAAAAAAAAACATGATGAGAGAGAAAGATGGAGAGAGAGTGTGTTAGGGTGCGAAACATTCATATTTATTCATTTATTGTAATTATTTTGGTACAAATTATCTTCTGTTGTTTGTCATAGTAAAGATGTCTCTTCATTGAAACAGTCAAGTGCACCCCCATGTGTTTGTAATGAGAAGTGCAACACGCTGTCCTGAATGAGTCACTGAGACACGCAGTCTGGCCGCGCTCTGTTACAAGCCTGCCTTCGATAGCTCAGTTGGTAGAGCGGAGGACTGTAGTGGAAAAAACACACCGGCATCCTTAGGTCGCTGGTTCAAATCCGGCTCGAAGGAGACATTTTTATTACTTTATATCAGATCACTGTTTTAACACAGTATCTTCAATGGAGAGTCAAATTGTGCTAAATTATATCTGCTATTTGAGACAAGAAAAAAGAAAAATAAAGAAGACTACTTGTTGATCTGGCAAACACTGTTGAAGCAGCAAAGGTCATTCAAAATGATCTAGACATCATTCAGAACTGGGCAGACACATGGCAAATGACATTTAACAGAAGTTGTTTCGTAGGATTTTGATACCAGCAACAGTGATGCTGCTTATCACTCAGTGATTATGTTGAAGACGATGTGGAGCCAAGAACAATACAAACTGTACAAACAGAAGAGCATGCAGCTACATTACAGGTAAGCCAGCTGCAAACGGGAAGCTGTTTGGTTTGAAATGGCAGTGCTGTGACGAAATACTATCAAAACACAGCACTGGGTGAAAGGCAATGAAGCAGGCGTCTGCGGCAGCCAGATCCATCACAATGCCTGCGCAAAGTAGCCCTGAACAGGCATTTGTGACTATCCCTCCAACACAAGGGAAGCAGAGACTGCAACAAAGGTGCAGGGTCTACTACGAAAATGAAAACACAAAGACACAAGAAAAATGTGCAGTGGTTGCAAAGGCAACCCCGGGTCCTGTTGTACTGAACATTTCAATAAATGGCACAGAGAAAGTCGATAATGGCACAGGTTTTGATGTGGTTTTAATTTGATAAATACTGTTTACTGAATATTATTGTTATTAGCAACGTTTTTGTTTTCATTGTTAAAAAACGTTTTTAATCTCTATATTGAATATGGGTATGTAGTACACAGCAGCATAAAGGGTTAAATACAGATATTGCAAACACCTAGATTATGTAGTCGTCGAGTCACTGATATGTACCAAATATACCTCAGTGTGGCACGCTGTTGACTGTTTATATTACATATAGGAAGCTTGGTGGTCCAGTGGTTAAAGGAGAGGGCTTGTTACAAAGAGGTTCTGTGTGTGACCCTGAGCAAGTCACTTAACCTCCTTGTATTACAGATGTATTTGTGCAGAGGTGAATTCATGGGAATCATGTTATATAGAATTTGAAAAAGGAAAACTGCTGTGTACTAAAAATAGCAACATCAAAAAGAAAAAGGGACTGCAGGTACACAAAAATGTGAATGATTGATTTTAAAAAAAACAATTCTATCAGGACGTTTCGGACTGCAAGTCCTTCGGCTGGATGGAAAAGGCAATGCTGTAAAGAAGCTGGTATTAAAAATACACTCACAGTACATCCTTCAGATGAGACGTAACACCGAGGTCCCATTGTAAGTGACTCTGCAGCAGTTCTGAAGCATAGTTAACCTAGTCTAAATGACTAATTATTATTATTATTATTATTATTATTATTATTATTATTATTATTATTATTATTATTATTATTATTATTATTATTATTATTATTATTATAATTATTATTATTTATGTATTTATGTATTTATGTATTTATGTATTTATGTATTTATGTATTAGCAATCACCTTCATTATAATCATTATTGTTAACCATACAATTCTTAACTATAGCATAAGTGCTCCAGGCCTATGGCATTATAGATTCTAAATAGAATAAAACTGTTCTGCAATGCACCTTATTTTTTAAACTCAACTTGTTTAATTTGTTTAATTTGAAAAAGAATGAAAAGGTCGAGCACGTTATAATCCTTACACCATTTAAACAAACGGAACGGTCAACAATATCAGCTGCCTGGTTAACTAAAGTGCACAAGACAGAACTCTAAACTGTGGACTAAAACCTAGGAATTATAACAAAACTCGAACATGACTGTGGGGCAGTGTGTTTTAAACACGTCTAAATGGTTACATTTTGTTACACTGTGTTCGAATTTAAAAATGAGGCGCCTAGACGAAAACAAAAGACAAACAGCAGCAGAACAGCGCCAAACCAGAAACAGCGGGAAGGGTATGATACAGCCAATCAGAGACAGGCAAATAAAATTCTGCACGCCCTCATCCTCTATGACGTCTTTAATAATATAATAAGTTTTGCACCGTTTTGTCCAATCATGAAAGAGTCGTTATGTATAAAAGAGCAGGAGAGCAGACGCGCATTTATTGTTATTCTAAACTACAGTGAAGATGTCTGGAAGAGGAAAGACCGGTGGTAAAGCCCGTGCTAAGGCAAAGACTCGCTCCTCCAGGGCAGGACTGCAGTTCCCAGTCGGCCGTGTCCACAGGTTGCTGCGGAAGGGAAACTATGCCCAGCGTGTCGGCGCTGGAGCCCCGGTCTATCTGGCCGCTGTGCTCGAGTACCTGACTGCTGAAATCCTGGAGCTGGCCGGGAACGCCGCCCGGGACAACAAGAAAACCAGAATCATCCCGCGTCACCTGCAGCTCGCTGTCCGCAACGACGAGGAGCTCAACAAGCTGATGGGAGGCGTCACCATCGCTCAGGGCGGAGTGCTGCCCAACATCCAGGCCGTGCTGCTGCCCAAGAAAACCGAGAAGCCAGCCAAGAAGTAAATCACTCGGACGCCACTTTTAAGATCTTCTAAAACCTCAAAGGCTCTTTTAAGAGCCACCCACTTTTTCTATGAAAGCTCATCGAATCTGTTTCTTGTATAAACAATACTAAACAATGAATTGCAGCAGTTAACAGTGTGTGTGGTAGTGCAGCGTTACCATTTATCTGCTCTTGGTGATATCAAACACAGACTTTGCCACAGCAGGTGTTGCTGACATTCACCACATCAATGCCTCGTTCCTTAGAAGGAAACACTGACACACTAATAATGTACTGGTTTAATTTGTTTCACATGGAGTTACTTTAAATAACTATTTCTCAGCTGGAAGTGTATTTTAATCTGTTTCTATTCGGTCCATGTGCGAGTAATAACAAGTCGTGAGAATTGCAACAATGAATACTTTCTGTGAGTAGTACAGCGTTACAGTATCTCTTTATCGCTACATCAAACACATACCCGCCACAGTGTACAGCGCGTGTTGCTGACATTCCCACATAATCACCACGTTCCTTACAAGGAGACAGTACGATACAATATCAATTTAGAGGTTTGCTTTGTCTCCGATCGAGCTACGTTGAAATATGCTTACAGCTGGAAATGCACCCCACCATAAAATTGCATCCGGAAATTCTATTTTATGTTTGTTTTACTTCGTATTATTATTATTATTATTATTATTATTATTATTATTATTATTATTATTATTATTATTATTAATAATAATAATTCGTATTTTTTTTTAAAAGGGGCTATTCTCTTCATTTATTTGTTTTAAAATATTGATTGTCTATTATTGAGCGTTTTTTTGTTTGTTTTCGTTTTAAAAACAGCCTGCTTAGTTTGAATGGAATGTATTTCTTAATACGGGGGATTAGTAATATGTTCCTGAATGACTACATTTATTTAAAAAAGGCGCAAACAGCTCAGAAACAATGACTACTGAACAGAATGCGCGCAGAATTCAAATGTTCCAACCAATCATTGAGAATCTGGAATATAACCAATGAGGAAAATAAACCCGCCCTAATGTGTCACAGCCTATCAGGACAGCTCAGTTCCTCTATATAGTCTCTGGTATCGGCTGCGTGTATTACTTTGTACAGTTTTTCATACTGTGTACAAGAGTTTGAAGATGGCACGAACCAAGCAGACCGCTCGTAAGTCCACCGGTGGAAAGGCTCCCAGGAAGCAGCTCGCTACCAAGGCTGCGCGAAAGAGCGCTCCCGCTACCGGCGGCGTGAAGAAACCTCACCGCTACAGGCCTGGGACTGTGGCTCTGAGGGAGATCCGCCGCTATCAGAAATCCACCGAGCTGCTGATCCGCAAGCTGCCCTTCCAGCGGCTGGTCAGAGAAATCGCTCAGGATTTCAAGACCGACCTGCGCTTCCAGAGCTCCGCTGTGATGGCGCTGCAAGAGGCTAGCGAGGCTTACCTGGTCGGGCTCTTTGAGGACACCAACCTGTGTGCCATTCACGCCAAGAGAGTCACCATTATGCCCAAAGACATCCAGCTGGCCCGCCGCATCCGCGGAGAACGCGCTTAAACTGCAAAACCTTTAAAACTGTGAAACTCAAAGGCTCTTTTCAGAGCCACCCACTTCTCTGAAAGTGTTGTATTCCAGTAGCTTTAAATAAACGTATATCAGCCAATCAATGTTTATGTTATATGACGCCTTTCATAACGGACCACCATCACAAAGCGCTTTACGAGATACAGTAACAAAAAGAAAATCCATAATTCTTTAAAATAGAGACATGCATACATGATATACAGTTTTTTTAAAAAGCAGAAAATACTCTTAAAAATGCACAGTACATTAAGTAGAGTGGAAGTAACATACATGAAATAATAGCAGTAACACAGCAGCTAATACCAGATATCACTCTTAAAGAGCATGGGAAGCAAGAGAGACCAGGCGGGTCCTTCAGTTGATTTAATGTACTGTATACGTTAGATGTTCTGTATTGTTTTTTATATTTAGCAGTTCGAACATGTTCTCAGTATATTACAATGAAAGTATTTTTCGCCTTTTCGTACTAACATTATATTCTTTTAGAACTATCAAAAATAATGTTTGAGAAGAGAGGTCACTTAGACAGAAACAAGGATTTGACATCCGATACAAAACGAACATCGTTAATATCCCAAAGCAATTTAATCGTATTTATACTTAATCAGGTAGCGATTGGTTTACTCTAATATTAACTATTAAAAGCTGCGTGCTGAAACATCACAGGAGTGCCACGTTTATTATGTATATAAGGACAATCTGCTCTCTTTAGAAAGATGTGTTGGCTCTGAAAAGAGCCTTTGGGTTCATTGTTACATCGTCGCTTTAACCGCTCACTTCTTTTTAGGAGCCGCCTTCTTCGCTGCGGGTTTAGCTGCCTTGGTCACCTTTTTAGGTTTAGGCGCTGCCTTCGCTTTCTTCGGGCTCTTCTTTACGACCTTTTTAGGCTTGGCAGCCGCTTTCTTCGGGCTCTTGGGCGCCTTCTTTACAGCTTTCGGTTTCTTCGCTTTCGTAGGAGTCTTCTTGGGTGTCGCTGCTTTCTTTGCCGAAACCTTTTTCGTTGTTTTCTTGACAACCGCTTTCTTTGCCGCTGGTTTCTTGGGAGCTGCCTTCTTCTTGGCCGCCTTCTCCTTGGCTTCAGCCGCCTTTTTGTTGAGCTTGAAGGAGCCCGAGGCGCCGGTGCCCTTGGTCTGTAGCAGGGTCTCCTTGGTCACCAGGCTCTTGAGGGCTCTATTGACGAGGGAGTTGTTCTTCTCCACATCGTAGCCGCCGGCCTGCAGGATCTTCTTGAGCGCCGCCACGGACAGCCCGCTGCGCTCCTTGGAGGCAGACACAGCCTTGACGATGAGCTCCGACACGCTGGGACCCGATTTCTTGGGCTTGGCCGCGGTCTTCTTCTTAGGAGCTTTAGCCGGAGCAGGGGCGGCTGGTGCTGGAGCAGTTTCTGCCATTTCTAAGAGTTTTGAACACAAAGAAAACTATCAATAATACAGACGCGCAACACAGACCTTCTGTGTGTCAGAGAATGTGAGCAGAAAGGCGGAGAGCGGAAGTTATTGGCATGATGAGAACTGTGTAGACTCAACTAACTCACAGGCAACGCGCTCATAATGAAAACGTCCTGTCTTGTGTTTTCTACCCGCACAAAATATACAATTTGACAGTGAAATAGGAACAAATAAACAAAAACAACCGAGCGGATCAAAAGAGAAAGGTTGTGTTTACAATATAACTTATTCTTTAACCAGGAACTTTACTGCATTTTTAATTGAGGTGACCAAAGCTGCACTATCCTCCAGCAAAACCAACCTGCTCGCTCAGTACTTCGCTATATTTTATTTATATACCATGACGAATTTAAGTTTTAAAGTAACTGTACGATTCGTTTCACAAACGAGGCGGCTAGTCAAACACAATTTCATAAGTTTGATGCGTGAAGTTTGTAAAACTGGACGTTTAATCACCTTTATGTGAGGCGCGATTAACACACTGCAGCACGCACTGCCGGAACATCCCATTGTAATCGATCGGGAGAATTACTTTATTGAATTGTTTTATTTCTCTTTATCCCTGACTCACACTTGTTGGAACAATGTAATTACCATGGCTTTACCAAAGTATTCTCTGAGTATTTTAAATATTTTGGGTTCTGGTGTCTTCAAATTAATGTCCTTTTTTATGATGTAATACTGCAAATTATTCTTACTTAGTTTATTATAATTCTGGTGATACAAATTATCCTTCCTAGTTTGTCCTAGCAAAGTACTTTTTCGTTAGTTATATACTTTATATCAGAACACTGTTTAACACAGTATCTTCAATGGAATGTCAAATTGCAATAAATTATACAGCGATTTGAGCCAGGATGGCCGACACAGAGACAGTGGGTGCGTTCACGATACGCAGACTTTGCTAAGTCTGCGCAGATTCTGCGCAGATTCTGAAAATTCATTGGCTACTTCTTCCGATTCTGTGCAGAATCTGCGCAGTATAGCGAAAGTCTGCTTGGCTTGAACGCACCCACTTTCTTCCTCCATGCTCGTTTGGCTGTCAACGTAACAGCGCCCGCGGTGTTGAGTATTGTCTTCTCTTACGAGAATACTGAAAAGGGCTCGTTCTGTAATGTTTAGCAGAAGGTATATATTTGAATTGTGGTAATATTTTATGAGATATTCATTTAAAGTGTTTTATGTTAAAAATATTGATTAGAAAAATTATACAACAAAAACGTATCTCCCCGTCGGGGAATTGAACCCCGGTCTCCCGCGTGACAGGCGGGGATACTGACCAGTATACTAACGAGGAGGAGATGCCTAAATTAACTATCGCTAGGATTCTGAGGGCGTTTAATTCACTCAATGAATTAAACAGCTGTGCGTATGTGTAGAATCTAAACATGCAGCACTGCCCTCTGAAGCTCTCAAAACAACTTCTGTGAGATAGTATTTTTTGTATTGCTTATTGAACAACAAACACTACTTTCATTGAAACCGTTTTGCATTTCATTACCGACCGTAACATCATTATTATCAATGTATATACACATTATTTTCAATTCATTAACATTTTTGTAAAACAAAAAATAAAAAAAATGTACATCTTCAGGAAAAGCTATTTAATATAACGGTGCTGTCTAAGCTTCTGTCATAGAGACTAAACCACTTACATACTACTGAGATGTGTGATTTAAACAGAAAAGAAATCTCTGCACTCTGTACGTATTAGTATGGAACCAGATAACGAGAGAGGAGTGGTAAACTGAAAGGTGAAAACATGATGAGAGAGAGTGTGTTAATAGGGTGCGAAACATTCATATTTATTCATTTATTGTAATTATTTTGGTACAAATTATCTTCTTTTTTTGTCATAGCAAAGATGTCTCTTCATTGAATATTGATCTGGCAAACACTGTTGAAGCAGCAAAGGTCATTCAAAATGATCTAGACATCATTCAGAACTGGGCAGACACATGGCAAATGACATTTAACAGAAGTTGTTTCGGAGGATTTCGATACCAGCAACAGTGATGCTGCTTTTAATTTTTAAGGAGATCGTGGGTGGCTTGTAAATGTGAGGGCAAATATAGGAGAGACCATTTATGATTTGATTCATGTTTATGCTCCCAATGTAGTAAGGGACATAATTAATGAAATGGGGGGGGGGGGTGTCTGCAGTTTCCAATACTCCTGGTCACACTGTCTTGCCTAGTATACAGTTATAGCAAGATTAGACAGGATATACATACCGCAGCACCACCTTAATAAATTCACAAAAGCAACAATAATTCCAAACAGCTTTATTATTACCAACAGCAAATTATTGCAATATGTTAATTTCACAAAACAATTCAAAGATCTTTGGCTAAAATGGAAAGAACAGAAAATCAATTTAGAAATCTGAGGCCGTGATAAGTTATTTTGCCAGCAGTATACCTTAGATGCAACTAGGTCTCTGAACGCAGTCGTGAGATAGCTGGAGAGAGAGATTCTTCAGCTAGAGACTAAGCAGAGCACAGCAGCATAGAAGATCCTGGGGGAGAGGAGAGAAGCCCTGGGCTGCCTGCTAGAGGAGTGAGTTCAGGGGGCACAAGTGAGAGCCAGGTTCATCGAGTTAAGACATGAATGACCCCCACAAGCTTCTTCTTCAGCTTGGAGAAGAAGTGTGTGATCAGCAAGCGGCTTCACTGTGTCCGGCTGCCCTGCAGCACGGAGCTGACTGGCCAGGAGAAGACCAGTGAGGCAGCTTTGCGTTTCTACACTGAATTGTATTCCAATGAGCCATTTTACCAGACTCACATAAACACGTTACTGGAGGGGCTGCCCAGCCTGAGCAAGAAGTAGCAGCAGAGTTTAGAAATGCAGCTGTGTTTTCGGGAGCTGACCACCGCAGCCAAGCAAATGGCCAGAGGGAAGGTCCCGAGGTTAGAGGAAGCTTTCCTATATGTCAGGCAAAGCTAGTCATTTTAAAATGAAGGAAGAACAGGCTGACAGGCGTAGGGCACTCGGACATGGTCAGGCTGTTGAGAGTGCTGATGGTCAGAAGGTTAAAGGCTGATTTCACCTATTTTAATATCGTTAATGAACTGCAGAGTTTCCAGGAGAGGTGGTGAGTCGGACTCTCCTCGGTCAGTGAGGAGGGAGAGCTCACTGCGATTTTATAGAAACAAATATTATCTTTTTAACCATAATCTGCTTTTTTAAAGGTTTTTTAAAATTGATTTTAGGCTATTTTTAAAAAAAATCCTATTTTAGAGAAAGTACGGTGTTTTAGGGTTGTGATAGTGATGGTCTGAAGAGGCTATGGCTGATCCCTGGAGCCAGTAGCAGGGTTCTTGTCATTGTGCTTTTACTTAAATTCTCATGGAATATATTCCGGAGCCCAACCGCCACAAATCCCACGCACACATACTGATACGGAATTGCCGTTCTTGTTGTTATTCTGCTCTCCATATACTGTACGTAAATATTTTCACGTGCTATAATTGCCATGAAAATAATCTGTTGCAATCCCCGTGAATATAAAAGTTCAGAATTATTTCTGGTAAAGTTGTATTTCACTACAGAACAGCCTCAGGCTGAAGTCAAGATGCAAAAATATTTACCGGAGCTCAGCTCAGCTCCAGCTGAATTAGCGCCCCGAGCATAAGTAATAGCAAGTATCCTTTTAGAGTTGTACCAGCTCAAAAAGAGAATGTAATCTACCGGTGGCGTGAGTTTAGCTTTTCGTTCCCCTCTTCGACTCAGTAACTTCTTAATTAATTAATTAATATGGCACTGGCTGTTATCAGGGCCGGTGTAGTATCCGGGCAGTGGAAATCCAGTGCCCCCCACCTTTACCCCCAAATATTTTTCTATCAAAAAGGTTTTCATAATCAGTAGTCCCTCGATAAACCGGACATGTCTGGAGACATCAGTTGTCTGATTTAAAAAAAAAAAATGTAAATAATATGTAGAGTAGGCCTATACAAAAATCAAATGAATATCTGTAGCGCACATTCATTTTACTTTAGCGACCCGGTAACACACAATAAATCATGCTGCTGCATTTTACACATTACAGTGTGAAAATAGTAATCATATATATATATATATATATATATATATATATATATATATATATATATATATATATATATATATGATTTTTTTTAAATGTACACAAAAAGTTTAAAACATTAAAAAATATTTTATTTTCAGGATATATATTTTTCTTAGTAGGGAGAAAAATATTCAAGACACGGAGTCCGGGTTCAAAACTAGAGATTGTTTATTCCAAGCCAAAGCAAAACCGCACACAAAACAGAGCGCTCTGAAGAAGACATCAGAGACCTTCTGAGAAGCTCTCCTTGAAGCATGACATTTTACAATGGTTAACTCCCCAGATCCCTATCCCACCCCAGATGATTAAGCATTTACCCAATGAGTGCAGACAGCACCCCTAATGAAACTAATGTATAGTTAAAGTGGTTAAAGGTAACCAGGAGGTCCCCGGTTCAAATCCCACCTCAGCCACTGACTCATTGTGTGACCCTGAGCAAGTCACTTAACCTCCTTGTGCTCCGTCTTTCGGGTGAGACGTAGTTGTAAGTGACTCTGCAGCTGATGCATAGTTCACACACCCTAGTCTCTGTAAGTCGCCTTGGATAAAGGCGTCTGCTAAATAAATAAATAATAATAATGCATTCCTCCTTCGTGCTATTAAAACACACGCACCATCCTCGGAAGGGGTGTCAGCCAAAATCTTTTGGAACAATCTATGCTACGTACTTAACCCTATGTCCTAAATATTGTTTTTCAACAGTGTACAAAGCTGCTTTGATCTAGCTGCTTCTTTCTTGGCTAACAGCATCTCCGCTACCTTGGTGTACCTGCTTATCTTGGCTGTACTCCTAGAAACCTGTTTGTATCTTTTTTTGTCCCAGACAGCAGTTTGCAGAGTTGCCTAACACACATTTTAATAAAGCTTAAAGCTACCATTACATTTAGTTAATACCCAGTTAATCATATTTCCCCCTTCAGTATATTAATTTAATTGTTTTGAATTTGCACCTCTCCACTCCTCTGCATTTGTAAGATTTACAAGTATTTGCTTCACATTTGAATGCAGTTGTACTCAACCCTGGAAATTAATTGAACAAATTGTAAAAAGTTATTTAAAACCACAAGAGGAACTCGAGTTTCCCGATCAGTGTATTTTCTGCAGCTTGTGTGCATGATGGCTACTGAAGCTACATTTAGTTAAACAAACTGGACAGCCAACAGCGTATGTTTTCTGCTGCAGTGTAGAGCGCAGAAAGTTACGCAGTGCAGTGCTGGAGTTCAGGAGGCTGTTACCTTTGCACCACCCTCTAGAATATCAGTATGAAAACATAAAAAATAAAGAATGTATGAACACTTTCCATTCCCTTCCTGGGCAAGAACAGGACATGAAAATGTAGTTTATATTTCTACTGTAAATCACCGCTTTTGCAGTGCAGTCTTTAAAAAGTAAATTAAATAAGATGAGTCTTAAAAACAAACGTGTATTGCAGAACCATTTTATTCTAATTAGAATCTATAATACCATAGGCCTATATTTTCCTGGAAATTAATTAAAGGTTCAAATAACATTTACAAACAGAAATGCATTATACAGTGATGGCAGACAACAATTTCTTCATTGTAAGGAGTTCTGCAAGATGGTATTCTTGGCTGTCACCATTACAGAAACATGTTTAGGGTAAAATGAAGAACAATTGCCCCACACAGTCATTCTGCATTGCTAGTAATGATATATTCAGGGATACCAAGCTATTTAGTGAGCACGGGGCAAGAGTCTGAAAAACTAGGTCATAAAAGTCCGAACACAAGTCATTATATATTCCTAAACAAAATGATTTCTGATCTCTGCAGTGCTGAACTACAGGAATCTGACAGACAGGCTCTGTAAGTATGAATTAAATGAAGCTTGTATTCATGAAACTATAATATACATCCATGCAAAAAAATCATACAAGTCCTTCCCAGGATTTACATTTTAATAACTCAGACAAATCAGGGATCAGGAGACAAGTTCATTTTGACAAATGGATCAAAAAGTCCAGTTGCATCTCAGGGTCTTATATACTCTCCGCTTCCACTAGACTGAGTCATCTTGTGATGGAGGCACAGTGCTACTGTTCCTAGTGAAGTGTCTGGATACTCTGTGCTTTTACAACTGGGAGTGGAAAATAAAATCTCTCTTATTGAGCGCAGTGAGTCGACTGCTCCCCTGTGTGAACTCGAAGGTGTGACACCAGATTTCCTGCCCGAGTGAATCTCTTCCCACAGTGATCACAGCTATATGGCTTCTCTCCCGTGTGAACTCGCTGGTGGGCTTTAAAGTGGGATATTTGATTGAAACTCTTCTCACAATCAGTGCAGCTATAAGGTTTCTCTCCTGTGTGAATTCGTTGGTGTCTTTTCAGGTCAGTAGACAGAGTGAATCTCTTCCCACAGTGATCACAGCTATACGGCTTCACTCCTGTGTGAATTCGCTGGTGGGATTTAAGGCGGGACACTTGTTTGAAACTCTTCTCACACTCAGAGCAGCGATATGGTTTCTCTCCTGTGTGAGATCGCTGGTGTATTTTGAGCTCTGCTGCTGTATTGAAATCCTTTGCACAGTCAGTGCAGTGATACAGCTTCCCTCCTGTGTGCATTCGCTGATGCAATGTCAGGTTTCCTAACTGAGTGAAACTCTTCTCACATCCATTATAGCGATACAACTTCCTTCCGTAGTGAATTTTCTGGTGCATTTTAAGATGGTGTAACTTCTCCCCTGTATGAAAGCGATGGTGTCTTTTCAGTTCTGTACAGGTATTGAAACTCTTTCCACATTCAGTGCAGCAGTATGGTCTTTCTCCTGTGTGAATTCGGTGGTGTCTTTTCAGCTCTGTTGATGTACTGAGACTCTTCCCACATACCAGGCAGAGATGCAGTTGCTCTCCTGTGTGAATTTGCTGCTGTTTTTCAAAGTGGTCAGAACCCCCCTCTTCAATGGGGTCAGATTCAAGTTCAAGAACCTCCTCTTTAATGATGACCGGTTCAATTCCAGGGATCTCTTCATTAATGTGGACAGGATCTAGTGCATGTGTCTCCTCCTCCCCTTCAATAGATGTCAGCTCTATAGCCTGCTCTGGACTCCTGCACCATTCCTGGTCAAAGAGCTCCTCTTGAATGGGAACTGATTCTGCCTTCGACCCTTCCTCAGCATGAGGGAGAGCATTTCTCTCTGCAGGACCTGTGTCAGAGGGAAGAGTGAAACACTGTAAAATCTACATCATAAACTGTGTTCATTCTAGATTGCACATCCAGTAACCTGTCATTATAATGTGAGGAGTGTTGAATTGGCCCCTCAGATCCTGAGCTGTCACTCTTGCACAAACTATTTTGGTTGTAAAATGAAGAACAATCGTGACACACGGTCATTCCTCATTGGGGTAACACTCCACCAGTGGGACGGAATTGTAATTGAAATATTTTGTATATATTTTAAGTGGAGGCAATTATCTGAAGATATTTAGTTAGCAAGATGCCTGAGTGGGGGGAACTAGGTAATAAAACATTGTGGGCCACCACTGCACTTGTGAAATGGCTAGATCTACATTCTTTGAATATATTGAAAGAGGAGAAAATAATAAGATATTAGTATTAAAGGAGCTGGAGTGGGATAAAAGGGGCAGTCTTTTACTCAAAACAGCAGCGGTTTAGAACATAACATAAGAACGTTTACAAATGAGTGGAGGCCATTCAGCCCATCTTGCTCGTTTGATTGTTAGTAGCCTCCTCTCCTTTGGAAACGTTCTTATGTTTGAAGCTCAAATATACTTCTATAATAATATGCTATAATATTACATTATATTATAACAGCGATGGTGTTGAATGCGCAGGTCACATTCAGTAGGACTATTTGTTTACTCTTTCCCTCCCTCCTTGTTAACGTTGTGTGAACCAAACAGTGAGAGCTGATAGATTGAAATATGATGTCCTTACCTTTCAGTGCTCTTCTCCACCCCGCTGTGCTTGTGTGGTCTCTCTGTTCAGAGTCATCACCTCGCATCAGCAGGTCCTGCTCAGAATAGCTTCCATCCTCCTGGATTAAAACCCGTGAGCTTTTCACTGCGGTCTGGGCTGCAGGCACCGGATCCCTGACTGGCTGAACTGGAAGAGTGGAGAAATCCCGCGCCGGCAGCCCGTGAGCAATAATACTGTCGCTCCCGTGGTATTGTGTTTCAGTGTTTGTGAAAGATTGTGTGAAGTTCTTATCGCCAGTGTTCGTGTATTCTCCGTCTCGCATTGCTTTCAACTCGCTCTCCGCTATTTCTAATCGCAATCTCACACTTTCGAACTCTTGGTCTCTTTGGTCCAGTCTGAGATTGAAAACTGCACATTTACTGTCCACGAACTTTGCTAACGCAGACATGACGCTCAGCACAGCCGCTTTCACTGCAGGCTCGATAGCAGAGGCGAGTTCTTCCTCAAGGAGAGACGCGGAGGATGCGCAGATATCCATCTCTTCTTTCGTTTCAGAGACGCGTCTCATAAACACACTGCGTTCGTTTACTCTGGCGAAGTGAAGACGTCTCAGTTGTAAAAGTTATATCAGCAATCGTCTAGGTTGAACACTCGCCGTTGTTGATCACACTAATCACAGCATGTGAACGAGTTCAGCTCTGAACTGCGGTAGCCATGTTTCTCCTCCCAGACACAGGGACTGTGTACTTCCGTGTACAGACACCTTAACAGTTGTAGCAGCCAGTCTGTTACAGCGCTGACGCCACCTACCGAATACCTTCCACAGGTACCATATAGGTTGTGTTATTAATGAAATTCGCCCTAAGTACAATCAATTCTCTGATTAAATGGGCTAGTTTCCAGGCACAACGTTATTTGTTTTTATTTCCTCTAACAATTACAATTCAGTATTACATAGAAAAGATAACACCCCTAAACAAAATAGAGATTACGTTTATGGGGTGCTATATGTAAAAAAAAAAAAGCGTTTAATTTTGCGATATATATATATAATGATGTATACATTCAGATATAATTTATAAATTGATTTACAAGATTTAACATTTAGCTAAATATTTAACTAAATCTTAAATCTCTTATGATTTCCATTACACGAGAGTAGATGTTAAAACTTCATCCTGATTTGAACTCGGCTCTCACCAAGATAAGCACCAACTAAGACGTACCTTTACAGTAAACTAATGTGATCCATCTGCGTCTCCATCCATTTGCATTTCCTTCCATATGATGATGTAGATATCCTTCTGTCTGGTGTTAATGGCTGAAGTGTAATGCTGGCTCCACGGATCAGCGTATTTTGCCTCCATGGCGCATCAGCACACACAACGGCTGCGATGCTGGCTCCGGTGATCTTATTGTCTTTTGTGTGTAATGTTTTGATGGAACTGTTGGCAACTGAATAAAAGCATCAGCCAAATCAATTAATATAATATATTTTTTTCTGGCTTGCTATTTATTAATTTATTTATACATTTATAATAGAAACATGTATTCATTTCTACATTTATTTTGTAGAAATATTTATTGATACATATATTTATTCCTGTATGAATTTATTTAAATCATTTATTTATTTCTACCTAATAATTTATTCCTTTATTTATTTTTAATTAAAAGAGGAACTACAATTTATCAGAGACCAAAGATTTAGGCAAGGAAGTTACATGCCACTCTTGTGTACAATTCCATTCTATGGTATCTACCAAACAAACAGGAAACTGGGTATTTTCAAACAGGAAAGGGAACATTTCTCTAGAATCGAGCAGAACCTTCGGGCTTTCAGAGAAAGCTGGTAAGGCATGGATGTAAGCTTAAAAAAAGTAATGTTTTTCAACAGCGCAGTGGCACAGCGAGCTAAAATCGTATGCGTTTCAAGGCCCTCATGTTGCAAGTTCAAACAATGGTAATATTTTTTTGTGCGATATGAGCTGTTTTAAAACATAAATACATTGTTTAATATAGATGGTGTGGATATCAAGGTGCTTGCATTCCCTGGTTTATTTTGATGTTGACCAACATGTGGAATCACATGATTGGTAGATGTCGTTATTTAGCTTTTCTGTTTGAAAAGTCGCTACACACCCTTAAAAAGTAAGAAACGGAAAAGGAAGAAGGAGGAGAATAACAATTTTACATTAGTTTGACGGCTTATATCTCATGTGTTTAAGACGTATTTACGTTTTTTAAACATTTGATGTAAGAATGTTTCAAACTTTTGGTACAGATGGTAATTCTAAGTGATTTCGTTTTGCCGTGGCAACATGATGAAAACAGCAAAACTCTTGGAGTTGTGTAGTGTTTCGGCAGTTTCCGACAAGTTTTTCTAACTTGTACGAGGAACTACCGTTCCTCTCAATAACTTTTTGTCGAGGTCGGTAATGGAAAACAAAACTCTTACAATGAAAGCATTGTTTGTTGTTTAATAAGCAATACAACAAATACAATCTCACAGAAGTTGTTTTGAGAGCTTCAGAGGGCAGCATATTTAGATTCTACACACTAGTTTGCACACAGGCCCACCTAAATCTGCACCTATGTGAATGCCAAGTTTAAGTACATATATATATATATATATATATATATATATATATATATATATATATATATATATATATATATGTATATATATATATATATATATATATATATATATATATATATATATATATATATATATATATATATATATATATATAAAAATAATAATAATAAATGTCAACTGTGCGCCCGCAAGGCGGGTGTTTAAGTTTAGATCAAAATAGGCTATTTTTTAAATGCCGCAGGCTTTAGCCAATCAAATCAAAGTAGTAATTGTGATGCAATTTTGGGTCGGATCTTCCTCTCACGCAACGAATCATGTGCAAGCCACGTTTGATTGACAGCAGTTGGCGCGGATCATTTGAAAGTGTTGAAAAGTCCCAGACGTTTATTTTAATGTGCATTTTTAAAGTAAGTGCGGCGGTCAACGTCGCAAAACAAATATGCACACACTTTTAAGAGTTTAGTTTAGTAGAAGGGCTCCAGTGAACAGGATTAAAACAGCTGGCTGAATGCTGACAAATAGTTTAAAATTGCTGTCCCTTGAAGAGATATGTGCGATTTTCATTAAAACAAACCAAAAAACCTGTAAAAGTCGGATTACAATAAAATATTAACATAAGATTTTTAATTTACACCGCTAGGTTTTTTTGTTGATATCTTTTTTTCTCCTTTTTTAGTATTACTATTTCTTATATATATATATATATATATATATATATATATATATATATATATATATATATATATATAAAATTTTATTATAATTTGTAACTTTGTCTCTCTCTGCCTGTAATTGTAAATATGTTTATTATGTTTTCTTGAATAAAAAATGATACAATTTATTAATAATTTGAAGGTATCTGTGAATTATTTCTACGTAGTATTATAAATGTAATCAAATGCAAAAACTTTTGTCATTTAAGATTTGCTGTTAAATTTTCACTCGTGTATAAGATTTATTTTAAAGGCAGCAAAATATGAAAATTGCACGTTCCTTTTCATTAGCGTGTCAACATAATTTTAAAAGGTTTATAAAACTCGAACATGTCGCTCAATGTGTCACTCAAGGTTGTTTTAAAAAATCTATTTTTGTCTGCTTGTTACGTTTTTTTCAGTCAACGCAATATCCTTGTTTAGCTGTACCTGAGAAAATGCTGTGAAAACGAAAGCAGCCATATTTAGCTGGAAACGACGTATTCTCAGCACAGCTAAGATTTTAGTTTTGGTTTGAAGGCAGCAGGAGCTTAGCCTGATTTTTAATCTTTGCTTGACAGACGCCCTTATGCAGGACGACTTACAGAGGTAGCAAGTTATTACAATACAGCTAAGGAAAAAAGCAATACAGTTTTTTTTGATTGGGGATCTTTTTTGTTTCTGTTAAAATGTGATGTGATATTAAGTAATAATACAATTCTTTCCTTCGAGCCGGATTTGAACCAGCGACCTAAGGATACCCGTGTTTTTCCACTACAGTCCTCCGCTCTACCAACTGAGCTATCGAAGGCAGGTCTGTTACACAGCGCGGCCAGACTGCGTGTATCAGTGACGCATTCATCACTGCTTTTTGTACTTCGCATTAGACACACATGGGGGCTCACTTGCTTTGGGATATTAACGATGTTCGTTTTGTATCTGATGTCAGATCCTTGTTTCTGTCTAAGTGACCTCTCTTCACCATTATTTTTGATAGTTCTAAAAGAATATAATGTTAGTACGAAAAGGCGAAAAATACTTTCATTGTAATATATTGAGAACATGTTCCAACTGCTAAATATAAAAACAATACATATCATCTAACGTATAAAGTACATTGTATCAACTGAAGGACCCGCCTGTTCTCTCTTGCTTCCCATGCTCTTTAAGAGTGATATCTGGTATTAGCTGCTGTGTTACTGCTATTATTTGTTTATTTAGCAGACGCCTTTATCCAAGACGACTTACAGAGAATACGGTGTGTGAACTATGTTTCAGCTGCAGTCACTTACAACTACGTCTCACCCAAAAGACGGAGCTCAAGGAGGTTAAAAGACTTACTCAGGGTCACACAATGAGTTAGTGGCTGAGGTGGGATTTGCTACTATTTCATGTATGTTACTTCCACTCTACTTAATGTACTGTTCATTTTTAACAGTGTTTTCTGCTTTTTTTAAACTATGTTATGTATGCATGTCTCTATTTTAAAGTATTCTGGATTTTCTTTTTGTTACTGTATCTTGTAAAGCGCTTTGTGATGGTGGTCCGTTATGAAAGGCGTTATATAACATAAACATTGATTGGTTGATATACGTTTATTTAAAGCTACTGGAATATAACACTTTCAGAGAAGTGGGTGGCTCTGAAAAGAGCCTTTGGGTTTCACTGTTTCAAGGGTTTTGCAGTTTAAGCGCGTTCTCCACGGATGCGGCGGGCCAGCTGGATGTCTTTGGGCATGATGGTGACTCTCTTGGCGTGAATGGCACACAGGTTGGTGTCCTCAAAGAGCCCGACCAGGTAAGCCTCGCTAGCCTCTTGCAGCGCCATCACAGCGGAGCTCTGGAAGCGCAGGTCGGTCTTGAAATCCTGAGCGATTTCTCTGACCAGCCGCTGGAAGGGCAGTTTGCGGATCAGCAGCTCGGTGGATTTCTGATAGCGGCGGATCTCCCTCAGAGCCACAGTCCCAGGCCTGTAGCGGTGAGGTTTCTTCACGCCGCCGGTAGCGGGAGCGCTCTTTCGCGCAGCCTTGGTAGCGAGCTGCTTCCTGGGAGCCTTTCCACCGGTGGACTTACGAGCGGTCTGCTTGGTTCGTGCCATCTTCAAACTCTTGTACACAGTATGAAAAACTGTACAAAGTAATACACGCAGGCGATACCAGAGACTATATAGAGGAACCGAGCTGTCCTGATAGGCTGTGACACATTAGGGCGGGTTTATGTTCCTCATTGGTTATATTCCAGATTATCAATGATTGATTGGAACATTTGAATTCTGCGCGCATTCTGTTAAGCAGTCATTGTTTCTGAGCTGTTGGCGCCTTTTTTAATAAATGTAGTCATTCAGGAACATATTACTAATCCCCCGTATTAAGAAATACATTCCATTCAAACTAAGCAGGCTGTTTTTAAAACGAAAACAAAAAAAACGCTCAATAATAGACAAGCAATATTTTAAAACACATACATAAAGAAAATAGCCCCTTTTAAAAAATATACGAATTAATAATAATAATAATAATAATAATAATAATAATAATAATAATAATAATAATAATAATACGAAGTTAAACAAACATAAAATAGAATTTCCTGATGCAATTTTTTGGTGGGGTGGATTTCCAGCTGGAAGCATATTTCAACGTAGCTCAATCAGACAAAGCAAACCTCTAAATTGATATTGTATCGTACTGTCTCCTTGTAAGGAACGTGGTGATTATGTGGGAACGTCAGCAACACGCGCTGTACACTGCGGCGGGTATGTGTTTGATGCAGCGATAAAGAGATACTGTAACGCTGTACTCACAGAAAGTATTCATTGTTGCAATTCATGACTTGGTATTACTCGCACATGGACTGAACAGAAACAGATTAAGTAATTACATTCGTCACCTGGAAGTGTTTTTGAATGTAACTCTAAGGGAAACAAACTAAACCAGTACATTATTATTGTGTCGCAGTTTCCTGCTCAGGAACGTGATTATTGATGTGGAGAAAATCAGCAACACTCGCTGTGGAAAAGCCTGTGTTTGATATCGTTCCAAACAGATGCATGTTAACGCTGCACTACCACACACACACTATTAATTGCTGCAATTCTGACTGTTTAGTATTGTTCTTACAAGAAACAGATTCGATGCGCTTTCATAGAAAAAGTGGGTGGCTCTTAAAAGAGCCTTTGGGGTTTTATAAGATCTTAAAAGCAGCGTCCGAGTGATTTATTTCTTGGCTGGCTTCTCGGTTTTCTTGGGCAGCAGCACGGCCTGGATGTTGGGCAGCACTCCGCCCTGAGCGATGGTGACGCCTCCCATCAGCTTGTTGAGCTCCTCGTCGTTGCGGACAGCGAGCTGCAGGTGACGCGGGATGATTCTGGTTTTCTTGTTGTCCCGGGCGGCGTTCCCGGCCAGCTCCAGGATTTCAGCAGTCAGGTACTCGAGCACAGCGGCCAGATAGACCGGGGCTCCAGCGCCGACACGCTGAGCATAGTTTCCCTTCCGCAGCAGTCTGTGGACTCGGCCGACTGGGAACTGCAGTCCTGCCCTGGAGGAGCGAGTCTTTGCCTTAGCACGGGCTTTACCGCCGGTCTTTCCTCTTCCAGACATCTTCACTGTAATTTAGAATAACAATAAATGCTCGTCTGCTCTCCTGCTCTTTTATACACACCGACTCATTCGTGATTGGACAAAACGGTGCAAAACTTATTATAATATTAAAGACGTCATAGTGGATGAGGGCGTGCAGAATTTTATTTGCCTGTCTCTGATTGGCTGTATCATTTCCTTCCCGCTGTTTCTGGTTTGGCGCTGTTCTGCTGCTGTTTGTCTTTTGTTTTCGTCTTGGCGCCTCATTTTTAAATTGGAACACAGTGTAGCAAAATGTAACCATTTAGACATGTTTAAAACCACACTGCCCCAGTCATGTTCGAGTTTAGTTATAATTCCTAGGTTTTAGTCCACAGTTTAGAGTTCTGTCTTCTGCACTTTAGTTAACCAGGCATCTGATATTGTTGACCGTTCCGTTTGTTTAAATGGTGTAAGGATTATAACGTGCTCGACCTTTTCATTCTTTTTCAAATTAAGCAAATTAAACAAGTTGAGTTTAAAAAATAAGGTGCATTGCAGAACCGTTTTATTCTATTTAGAATCTATAATACCATAGGCCTGGAGCACTAATGCTATGGTTAAGAATTGTATGGTTAACAATAATGATTATAATGAAGGTGATTGCTAATAAATAAATAAATAAATAAATAAATAAATAAATAAATAATAATAATAATAATAATAATAATCAGTCATTTAGACTAGGTTAACTATGCTTCAGAACTGCTGCAGAGTCACTTACAATGGGACCTCGGTGTTACGTCTCATCTGAAGGATGTACTGTGAGTGTATTTTTAATACCAGCTTGTTTACAGCATTGCCTTTTCCATCCAGCCGAAGGACTTGCAGTCCGAAACGTCCTGATAGAATTGTTTTTTAAATCAATTATTCACATTTTTGTGTACCTGCAGTCCCTTTTTCTTTTTGATGTTGCTATTTTTGCTACACAGCAGTTTTCCTTTTTCAAATTCTATATAACATGATTCCCATGAATTCACCTCTGCACAAATACATCTGTAATACAAGGAGGTTAAGTGACTTGCTCAGGGTCACACACAGAACCTCTTTGTAACAAGCCCTCTCCTTTAACCACTGGACCACCAAGCTTCCTATATGTAATATAAACAGTCAACAGCGTGCCACACTGAGGTATATTTGGTACATATCAGTGACTCGACGACTACATAATCTAGGTGTTTGCAATATCTGTATTTAACCCTTTATGCTGCTGTGTACTACATACCCATATTCAATATAGAGATAAAAACGTTTTTTAACAATGAAAACAAAAACGTTGCTAATAACAATAATATTCAGTAAACATTAATTATCAAATAAAAACCACATCAAAACCTGTGCCATTATCGACTTGCTCTGTGCCATTTATTGAAATGTTCAGTACAACAGGACCCGGGGCTGCCTTTGCAACCACTGCACATTTTTCTTGTGTCTTTGTGTTTTCATTTTTGTAGTAGACCCTGCACCTTTGTTGCAGTCTCTGCTTCCCTTGTGTTGGAGGGATAGTCACAAATGCGTGTTCAGGGCTACTTTGCACAAGCATTGTGATGGATCTGGCTGCCGCATTGCCTGTACCCAGTGCTGTGTTTTGATAGTATTTTGTCACAGCACTGCCATTTCAAACCAAACAGCTTCCCGTTTGCAGCTGGCTTACCTGTAAAGTAGCTGCATGCTCTTCTGTTTGTACAGTTTGTATTGTTCTTTGCTCCACATTGTCTTCAACATAATCACTGAGTGATAACACTATGTAACACAATTTTTGTTCCTGGGTAGTAAGTGTTATTTCCTAATTGCTTATGCCTCAAAACTATAGAAAATGTTTATTATTCCCCACAAACTTTGCTTTTGTGACCAGGACAGTGATATTTTGAAATTTACCTATTTCCAATGAGAAAACAGGCGAATTTGTGTCTTTTCGTTCACATAAAGTCAGAAAAAAACAACATATGAATCCAAATTAACATGTATTTATACTAAAGTAATACAAAAATGACTACAAAAGATTTAGAAGTGAGTAGTTTTTCGAGATTTACGATTATACTGTAAATCACTTTCACGAATCAGCCCCCAAATGTAGTCTCCCATCATGTTCTCGTTATATTGTCCTTGGTAGCGGCGTTCAAAGTCTAGTATATCCTGGTGGAAGCGCTCACCTTGCTCCTCCGAGTACGCTCCCATGTTTTCCTTGAATATATCAAGATGAGCATCAAGGATATGGACTTTGAGGGACATCCTACAGCCCATTGTGCCGTAGTTCTTCTCCAGAGTCTCAACCAGCTCCACATAGTTTTCGGCCTTGTGATTGCCCAGGAAGCCTCGAACCACTGCAACAAAGCTGTTCCAAGCTGCTTTCTCCTTACTAGTGAGCTTCTTGGGGAATTCATTGCACTCCAGGATCTTCTTTATCTGTGGTCCGACGAAGACACCGGCTTTGACCTTTGCCTCAGACAGCTTAGGGAAGAAGTCTTGAAGGTACTTGAAGGCTGCCGACTCCTTATCTAGAGCTCTGACAAATTGTTTCATAAGGCCCAATTTGATGTGCAGTGGTGGCATCAGCACCTTCCGGGGGTCCACCAGTGGCTCCCACTTGACATTGTTCCTCCCCACAGAGAACTCGGTCCGCTGTGGCCAGTCCCGCCTGTGGTAGTGCGCCTTGGTGTCCCTGCTGTCCCAAAGGCAAAGACAGCAGGGAAACTTGGTAAAACCGCCTTGGAGACCCATCAGGAATGCCACCATTTTGAAGTCTCCTATGACCTCCCAGCCGTACTCATCATACTTCAAGGCGTCCAGCAAGGTCTTGATGCTGTTGTAATCCTCTTTGAGGTGCACCGAGTGAGCCAGGGGAAGAGACGGGTACTTGTTACCATTATGGAGCAGCACGGCTTTGAGGCTCCAGGATGAGCTGTCAATGAAGAGGCGCCACTCGCTGTCTGACTTGCTGCTCTCTTCTAAAGACGGCTGCTCTCTCTCCGGAGGAGTGGGTACGGGGAGCTCATGGCAATGTGGCACCGGGGCAATGGATGAAGGAAATTCTGGATACGTGATAGCAGGTGCATTCTTGCCAGTCCGACGTTTGGAAGGGTCCACCATGCAGAAGTAGCAGTTGCTTGAGTGGTCAGTGGGTTCCCGCCAAATTCTTGGGATAGCGAACTTCATGGATCTCTTTTCCCCTCTGTACCATCCTACAAAAATACATTTATTTCACCCATGACTAATGTGTAAGAGATTCTCACAACATTTTTCATATATGATATATTTCTTCAATAACATTGAAAATTGTAAAACATTTTAAAATTAAAAACTTTTACAATTTTAAAAATTTTAACAAATTTTATAACATAAAATTCTGAGCAACAATTGTCCATCTTACCTTCTAGAGTTTTTTTGCAGTGCTCGCAGGTGAAATGAGGTGCCCAGTGTTTGTCTTGATCCCCGACAGTCATGCCGAAATATGCCTTGTAGGCCTCACACATCTTAGCAGATGCTTCCTCGGAGTACTTTTTCGCTCTTGTCTTGATAAATTGGTCGCAGACATAGCAAAATGTGTCTGCCGGATGCTTGCAGCCTCTTGATGACATCTCAGAGAAATGCAGATATGTATCCACTTAGGCAGCTGGATCTAAACTGAACTGGTGGGCTTAAGGCCCCTGTATTTATACTACTATTTATATTACTGGAAAGTTCTAGAAAGTTCTAGAAGTTACTCCAAGTTTACTCAGCACTGAATCTATCTGGAATGTTCTGGAAAATAGGTAAATTTCAAAATATCACTGTCCTGGTCACAAAAGCAAAGTTTGTAGGGAATAATAGCCATTTTCTATACTTTTGAGGCATAAGCAATTAGGAAATAACACTTACTAACCAGGAAACAAACAAAAAAAATTGTTACACGGTGTAATCAACTTCCAAACCTAGTTGAAAAACCACAGTCACCCCTGCACTGTTATTTGCTCTGTGGCTCAGCACACACTGCCCTCTCCATTTAGAATGCCATCCTGCATCATTCTCTCTGTCTGTGTGAGTCTCCTGTAAAAAGAAAAGCCACTCCCATCCTCTTCTGTTCTAAAAATTGTAATAACTGTGCCCTCTTAAAATTTTGTCTGCAACCATTAACATTGAAAGAGATACAATTAATTATTTCCATGATGGCTAAAAAGTTAAAAAAAACTACTAAGAAAAAGCAAACAGTAAAATATGTATAATTCCTATAAAACTTACCAATTTAAAAAATATATGTTTTAGTTTTCTTTTTTAATTATTACTTGTTTTTTTTAATTTAGAGTGACAAATTATTGTTTATATTTATTTCCCCGCAATTTGGAATGTCCAATAATGTTTTTTTTGTTTTTTTTTTGTGGGGCATATTAGACAGAATCAGCTTAGTTACAGGTGCAGCCAGGGACATCATCGCCAGACTTCCCTTTACCACAAACCCCTCCTGAACCAGCACAGGTTGAAGCCTGACTTCAAGGTAATGTTGCTTTTTACCCACTGAAAATGCATTTTACTCTCAGTGTTAAAATAAGAGGATAAGTTACTCCTAGACCCAAAACCTTACCAGGAGAGCTTATTTCACCTCGTCCTACCACCTCACTGATAGCCAGCAGGCATTCCTCCACCGACACCATGCCGGCGAGTCAGACCTGCCATAGCTGTGGCACAGCTGACCCAAAGTCAACACAACGAGAACTACGGACATTTTAGATAGAGACATTTGTTTGTAATTTGTATCCGGTAGATGGCGGTAGCTGCTCAAAAGTTCCATTCTCTGTTGGAAAAAGGAAGTACAACACGGAAGTAGACCGTCTGTGTTTTTGAGAGAAGAAACATTGTAACGGGTAGTGTGAGAGTTGAAACTGTCCTCGTACCTTGTTTACAGCAGATACCAGTCCGTAAATTACTCAAATATATTTCTGATATTTCTGTGAAGATTACAGTGTACGAGGTTTCCAGTATAGACAGTCTTCCTCAGAGCATAAGAAAAGCCGCTGTGTTTGTATTAATGGAAGAGGCGAGAGTGAGACGCGTCTCTGAAATGAAAGAAGAGATGGATATCTGCGCATCCTCCGCGTCTCTCCTTGAGGAAGAACTCGCCTCTGCTATCGAGCCTGCAGTGAAAGCGGCTGTGCTGAGCGTCATGTCTGCGTTAGCAAAGTTCGTGGACAGTAAATGTGCAGTTTTCAATCTCAGACTGGACCAAAGAGACCAAGAATTCGAAAGCGTGAGATTGCGATTGGAAATAGCGGAGAGCGAGTTGAAAGCAATCCGAGACGGAGAATACACGAACACTGGCGATAAGAACTTCACCCAGTCTTTCACAAACACCAATGAACAATACTGCGGGGTTGACATTGATGTCATTCACGTCCCCGAGCTGCAGCAGGAAGAGCACAGATTGGTCCACACGAGGACAGCGGAATGGAGACACACAGTGGAAGGTAAGCAGATATTTAATATAGCCGCATTGCTTTCTTCAGGAATGGGATAAACTGCTGGCAGCAGCCTTTGGGGGATTCTTACTGGTACTGTAATAAGAAACCTCGTACAGACTGCTGCCTGTATCCTATTGGCGCGACTCTCTCGTCAATATAATACTGCTGCACTTGCGCTCTGTACTACTGGGAAGCCGTAGATAAAGGGGGCTGCATTGAACTGAGTGTCTATTGTGCTGTAATTCTTTCAGTGCGAGTGAGTATTTTATTATGCCTCACCCGAAAAACGGAGCACAAGGAGGTTAAGTGACGTGCTCAGGGTCACACAGGGAGTCAGTGATTGAGCTGGGATTTGAACCTTTTGCCCTTTTGTTTAACCACTGCACCACACAGCCTCCACAGTCCCCTGTCAAAATAGTTTGTGCAAGAGTGGCAGCTCAGCATCTGAGGGGCCAATTCAACACTCCTCACATTATAATGGCAGGTTACTGAATGTGCAATCTAGAATGAACACAGTTTATGATGTAGATTTTACAGTGCTTCACTCTTCTCTCTGATACAGGTCCTGCAGAGAGAAATGCTCTCCCTCATGCTGAGGAAGGGTCGAAAGCAGAATCAGTTCCCATTCAAGAGGAGCTCTTTGACCAGGAATGGTGCAGGAGTCCAGAGCAGGCTACAGAGCTGACATCTATTGAAGGGGAGGAGGAGACACCTGCACTAGATCCTGTCCACATTAATGAAGAGATCCCTGGAATTGAACCGGTCATCATTAAAGAGGAGGTTCTTGAACTTGAATTTGACCCCAGTGAAGAGGGGGGTTCTGACCACTTTGAAAAACTGCAGCAAATTCACATCTGTACTGTGTGTGGGGAGAGTTATACTAAGTTAAGTGACCTGACTTTACACCAGCGTATTCACACAGGAGGGAAGCCGTATCTGTGCACAGAATGTGGGGTGACGTATTCTGACTTAAATAACTTGATGAAACACTTGCAAATTCACTCCAGAGACAAACTATACCAATGCAGCGAATGTGGGAAGAGTTTCATTACAAAAGATGAGCTAAAAAGACACCATCGAATTCACACAGGAGAAAGACCGTACTGCTGCACTGAGTGTAGAAAGAGATTCAATACCTCTACAGATCTGAAAAGACACCGTCGCATTCACACAGGAGAGAAGCCGTATTCCTGCACTCGGTGTGGCAAAAGTTTCACACAGTTACAACACCTTAAAACACACCTGCGGATTCACACAGGAGAGAACCCGTACTGCTGTGGTCAATGTGGCAAGAGTTTCAAACAGTCTCAACACCTTAAAACACACCAGCGAACTCACTCAGGAAAGAAATAGGGTTGCAGAAAACCCTGTGAGCTCATTTTATCAATACTCAAAAGGCTGTTTTAAGAGGATCCATGTAAGATAATTTCTTGAAGAAGGCATTTAAGACACTTTCGTGACAGCTTCAGATAGGATTGCTATTAATTTGTACATGTGTTCTCTTTAAACAAAACCCATTACACACAATTAAAAATTAGAAAAAAAGATGCAAACACCCACAACACGAGATGTAGAATTCAACATAGCAGCAGACATTGTCATCCTAACTGTAAACTGCACTCCAGGAAGATGTGAAATGGGTAAGGAGCAACAGGGTGAGAATTAGCAGCGACCTGGAGAGACCCAATAGATTTACACCTGTTATTGGTCAAAAAGATTATTTTTCATTTAAAAATATTTAATAAATGGTGTTTAAAAGGGAAAGTTAAAAGGAAACCTCGGTGTTGAAAGGTGTGAATATAAATAACATTGTGTGTGTTAAGAAAGTGAGCCGCTCGGCGCAGCTCAGTCCCACTCCCCCTGAGCAGCTCAAAGCTGCAGAGCAGATTCCATTGGTGACCCGAGTGAGGGGAAGAATTCTCTCAGATGCTCACTTACAGGCCTTAAGGGAGCAAGAGGTTTCTGGGGTGTGTGTGTCTTTTTTTGTATTCATGGTGAATGATAGCTGGAATATACTCTATCAGGAGTCATCATTTATTGTGATGGGATGTGTTTGTCTGTTTCACTTTTTAAAATACTGTGTGCAACAGCTAACCTTGTAAAGCATCAGAAATGAAGGCTTTTCGGTTTGAGTGTTATCTCTCTTTTTGCTACAGGCCTGTCAGAACTCTATTTTCTAGTGTGTATTAGAAGCAAATCCAGTAAGTCATGTGCTGCAGTTAATTGTGAAAGAGTTAATTAATTATTTCCATGATGGCTACAAAGTAAAAAAAAAAAAAAAGCCAACAGTAAAATATGTAAAATTCCTATAAAACTTATCCATTTAAAAAATATATTTTAGTTTTCAGATTTATTTTTAATTTGAAGTGACCAATTATTATGTTTTTTTTTTTCTGTGGGAAATGGGGCACATTAGAATCAGCTTAGTTACAGGTGCAGCCAGGGACACCATCGCCAGACTTCCCTTTACCACAAACTCCTCCTGAACCACCACATCTACAGCTTGTGTTTCACTGAAAAAAAATAACTAAACCCTTAGTCATATGTGATGCCAGCGGTCAAGGCCAGCCTTAGGCTGTGCAGGGCTCTAGGCGGTGATGATTAAATGCGGGTTCCAGAACATTAAGTGAATGCTACAGTAGCAACCGTGTCTTAAAATGAGTATATAGGTGCATCATGTAATCATACGCACCTACATATACTAACGTTAAGATGCAGTAAATAATACTAATGATATTGAAATGTTAATGAATACTTTCCGTTCGTTTGTTAGACTTTTATATAATTCACAACTTTAAAGCACTCAGAATTCCAGTCGTCAAACATATAACGTATTTACTTTTTTTTCTAAAATGACCATGCCCCAGTAGGCCTATTGAACAATACTGTAATACCCGACTATAAGTGGGTTCTGATAGGTTGGAAGCTAGAATATAAATAAATAATAATGACAAAAATAAATCTCTCGGAGACACTGCGTGCAATGCCCCTTTGTGCATTCTTTTTTGTTTGTTTGTTTTTTGTTTACAAATTAACCCCTGGTCATTATCAAATCCTTTTTTTCATTTTCTTTTATAAATTACATAAGAACTTTGCCTTTATTTGACAGTATCGCATAATCTGACAAACGTTTTTGAGTCATCGTTGAGTGCAAGCACTTCTTGATCAATTGCACCCCCACCCACTAATTTGTTTTCAGTGTGTTGTGTGCTACAGTAAATATTTTTTTTTTAACAAAATGTACCTCATATCTAATCACACCCATATTTGTAATATTTTGTAAAAAAAAAAAAAAAAAACTCTCATCCATGGTAAGAATCATAGCAGACTGTAATATTATTAATTTTTCATAAACATGTACTTAAAAGAGGGTATTTTAAATGTGGGTAGATGTAGTTTAATTGTCATTATTATTAATATTATCATTCCATTCACAAATTGGGTATTTTACTGGGTAAAAAATTAAAAAAATCTAATTCACAAAATGGTGAACGGTATTAGAAACAGTCATGCTGTATATTTATATAATATTAAAATTGATATAGTATTAAAAAACCTAAGATGGCAAATCTGAGTAGCCCAAACATTCGACATATTAACAAAACAATAGCTCATAAAATCATTGAATTGTACTAATGGATTAGATTTACATTAGCTGCAACAATGGATTTGGTTTTAACATAAATCCATGATTAAATGCATCTAACCAAAGGAGAAGTATTTTTTTTTAAATCAACAACATGTGTTTATAAACTAACAAAGTTTTACTTTCACTGTAAATAAACATGCTTGCAAACACGAAACATTATTTTACAATGTTTTGTTACGCAAGAACCTTCTCTCCTGTGTGTGTCGATGACTGGGGGGGTCATGTGAGCAGTTCAGACCCAATGAGAAACTATCAGCCTCTATGGTTGCTAAGGAATAAAAAAAAAAAAAATGAAAACAAAATTAAGCATGTCTACTGGCGCCAAGTTTTAATGTAGCTGGCACTATATGAGGTAAACCAAATTTGCACACCTGAGCGTTTTACGAGCACGTAATGAACACATTAAATATCATGGCAGTCCGCTTGAGCACGGGGCCCCCTAAACAGTGGGGGCCATAGGCGGTCGCCTCGCTCGCCTTGCCCTTGTCTGTATGGTTTTATACTGCAATTTTAACATGTCCACTGAGTTTAACGTAATTTGCAGAGTCATACCTTGAAAGAAAAGCCAGCGGGGCAGACAGCATATCCAATGAGATGCTGAAACACAGCAGCCCCAAGCTGCAGGAGGCCCTGCTCAATCTCCTCAATATAATTCTAAAGGTGTGTTATTTCCCTGACATCTGGAATCAATGATTAATAATCCCTGTATATAAAAATGGAGACAAATTTGACCCTAATAACTATTGAGGCATCTGTGTGAGCAGTAATCTGGGAAAGGTATTCGGAAGTATCATTAATGCCCAGATACCGGCCTTCCTTACCGAACACAGTGTCTTGAGTAAGAGTCAGATTGGATTTCTACCAAAACACCGGACATCTGACCACATTTACACCCTACACACCCTAATAGACAAACATGTAAACCAAAATCAAAGAAAAATATTTGCTTGCTTTATAGAATTCAAAAAAAGCTTTTGACTCAATCTGGCAAGAAGGATATTTTACAAAGTTATCCAAAGTGGTGCAGGGGAGTAAAGTATATAATGTCATTAAATCTATGTATACAGAAAATAAATGCAGTGTTAAGATTAGCAATAAAATAACAGAATTTTTCTCACAAGGGCAGTGAGTGAGACAGGGCTGCAATCTGAGCCCAACACTGTTCAACATCTATATCAACAAGCTGGCCACAGTGTTGGAGCAGTCTGCAGCCCCTGGCCTCACTCAACATGACACTGAAATTAAATTCCTGCTCTACGCAGATGACCTGGTCCTGCTGTCACCCACAGAGCAGGGGCTGCAGCAGAGCCTGGCACTGCTAGAGCAGTACTGTCAGAACTGGGTCTTGGCAATGAATATGAACAAGACCAGAGTCATGATATTCCACAAAAAAGCCAGATCTCAGGGAAATAAGTACCACTTTACCTTTGGAAAAAAACACTTTAGAACAAACTACACCTACCTAGGCCTAAAAATCGGTGCATCAGGGAGTTTTAACATGGCAGTGAATCCACTGAAAGAAAAATCATGCAAGGCATATAATGCCATTAAGAGAAAACTTCATATAAAGATCCCAATTAAAATTTGTCTCAGAATTTTTGAAAGTGTCACCCAACCCATTGCCCTGTATGGCAAGTGAAGTGTGGGGTCCGCTCACAGAGCAGGATTTTACAAAATGGGGCAAACACCCAACAGAAGCCCTGCATACAGAGTTTTGCAAAAGTATCCTGCAAATACAAAGGAAAACAAACAATGCATGCAGGGCTAAATTAGGCCAATACCCACTATTGATTAATATCCAAAAAAGAGCAATTACATTTTGGCTTCTTCTAAAAGACAGCAACCCAAACTCTTACCAACATAAAGCCCTGCAATACCAAGATCAGAGCCCAGAGCAGTCCCCTCAGCCAGCTGGTCCTAAAGCTCACTGCACTGAGCCACACTAATACCAACCAGCGTCAGGACAGCAACACTCCAACACACACAATCAGAGTCAACCAAATTATACACAACACAAAGAAGAATACCTCACCCATTGGGGGACACACAAAAAAACACAAAGTAAATTGGAATGCTATCGGGCCCAAAAAGACACTACTGCCAGTCTGAATACCTGACCAGGGTGAAAGACAGCAAACAGAAACAGACCTTAGTAAGTACAGGCTCAGTGAGCACAGCCTGGGCATGGAGAAAGGCCGACACAGGCAGACATGGCTGCCCAAAGAGGACAGGCTGTGTGATCGCTGTCAGCTCAATGAGGTTGAGACAGAGATACACTTTTTACTGCAGTGCACAGAATATAGTAAAATAAGGGAAGCCTTCTTCCCGAAATTAAACCATCTCTGCGCACAATTCCCAGACCTGCCAGACCCAGAAAAAATCCCCATCCTCTTAGGAGAGCAGACAAGCTGTATAGAAGAGGCAGCCCAGCACACAAGCACCTGTCACAGCCTGAGGGACACAGAGTGAACACTGAGGCTTATCACACAGGGAGGGAGGACAAAATAGTATAAACTACTATTATCATCATTATTATTACTGTTGTTGTTGTGGTTTGTTTATATATATATATATATATATATATATATATATATATATATATATATATATATATATATATATATAGTTATTTTTGTTTTACTTGTTTTTTTTTGTTATAATATTTACTTGTAAACGTGTTTTAAATGTTAATTGTTTCATGTAAAAGATTAAAATTTGTCATCATTGCTTTGGCAATACTGTGTATTGGTCATGCCAATAAAGCACTTTTAATTTGAAAAAAAAAAAATTTGAGAGAGAGAATATGGAGGGAGATCACTGTCAAAAATATTTGTATGCGTAAAAATAATTTGTACTTGTAATTACAGGTACAGATCAAAAATACGAGTACAAATAAAAAAGTTACGACTACGACTCACAACATTACGAGATGGATAGAGCGTGCAATCACTGTCAAAAATACGTCAAAGAGGTAACAGGACAGGCTGTTGGCTGGGGGAACAATCGATGAGTATTAAACAGCGCATGCGTCCAGCACCTTGCATTACTGATAGAAGGGAAGGAGTGGCTCCATGCTGGTGAAATGTTTAGGTGGAATTTTCAAAGCAGGAATATGGCACAAAGTCTTTGTGAGTCGTACTCGTATTTTTGATTTGTACCTGTAATTACAAGTACAAATTATTTTTACGCATACGAATATTTTTGACAGTGATCTCCCCCTCCATAATATAACCCCAGTCAGAGACATTTGTTTTTAATTTGTATCCGGTAGATGGCGGTAGCTGCTCAAAAGTTCCATTCTCTGTTGGAAAAAGGAAGTATGACACGGAAGAAGACCGTTTGTGTTTTTGAGAGAAGAAGAAACATTGTAACGGGTAGTGTGAGAGTTGAAATTGACCTCATACATTGTTTACAGCAGATACCAGTCAATAAACTACTCAAAACTGTTGTTTGTAAAAGAGCTGCTGATATTTCTGTGAAGATTACATTGTACGAGGTTTCCAGTATAGACAGTCTTCCTCAGAGCATAAGAAAAGCCGCTGTGTTTGTATTAATGGAAGAGGCGAGAGTGAGACGCGTCTCTGAAATGAAAGAAGAGATGGATATCTGCGCATCCTCCGCGTCTCTCCTTGAGGAAGAACTCGCCTCTGCTATCGAGCCTGCAGTGAAAGCGGCTGTGCTGAGCGTCATGTCTGCATTAGCAAAGTTCGTGGACAGTAAATGTGCAGTTTTCAATCTCAGACTGGACGAAAGAGACCAAGAATTTGAAAGCGTGAGATTGCGATTGGAAATAGCGGAGAGCGAGTTGAAAGCAATGCGAGACGGAGAATACACGAACACTGGCGATAAGAACTTCACCCAATCTCTCACAAACACCAATGAACAATACTGCGGGGTTGACATGGATGTCATTCACGTCCCCGAGCTGCAGCAGGAAGAGCACAGATTGGTCCACACGAGGACAGCGGAATGGAGACACACAGTGGAAGGTAAACAGATATTTAATATAGCCGCATTGCTTGCCTCAGGAATGGGATAAACTGCTGGCAGCAGCCTTTAGGGGATTCTTACTGACAGTAGAAGCTGTACTGGTAGTAAACAATAATTACAAGCTTTCAAGAACTCAAAGGTCTCTCCTTCAGGTGAAGAAGATAGATTGATGTTTACATAAACCCTAAAAGTAATTATTTTCCTGTAACTCACTGAAGCCGATATATTATTTTTTGTAATACATGGATATTAGTATCTGTAATAAAGGCAGTAAACGGGTGTTAAGGTTCAAATTGAAAGTTAATTTAATTAATAATAACGTACATTAAGTCAATATTAAAGAATCTTATTTATAACACGGTGTAACAATTTTTTTTTTTTTTTTTGGTTCCTGGGTAGTAAGTATTATTTCCTAATTGCTTATTCCTCAAAAGTATAGAAAATGGCTATTATTCCCCACAAACTTTGCTTTTGTGACCAGGACAGTGATAGAAATTTACCTATTTTCCAGAACATTCCAGATAGATTCAGTGCTGAGTAAACTTGGAGTAACTTCTAGAACTTTCTAGAACTTTCCAGTAATATAAATAGTAGTATAAATACAGGGGCCTTAAGCCCACCAGTTCAGTTTAGTTCCAGCTGCCTAAGTGGATACATAACTGCATTTTTCTGAGATGGCATCAAGGTCATAGGAGACTTCAAAATGGTGGCATTCCTGATGGGTCTCCAAGGTGGTTTTACCAAGTTTCCCTGCTATCTTTGCCTTTGGGACAAAGATAAGGAGTCAGCAGCCTTCAAGTAGCTTCAAGACTTCTTCCCTAAGCTGTCTGAGGCAAAGGTCAAAGCCGGTGTCTTCGTCGGACCACAGATAAAGAAGATCCTGGAGTGCAATGAATTCCCCAGGAAGCTCACTAGTAAGGAGAAAGTGGCTTGGAACAGCTTTGTCGCAGTGGTTCGGGGCTTCCTGGGCAATCGCAAGGCCGAAAACTATGTGGAGCTGGTTGAGACTCTGGAGAAGAACTACGGCACAATGGGCTGTAGGATGTCCCTCAAAGTCCATATCCTTGATGCTCATCTTGATAAATTCAAAGAGAACATGGGAGCGTACTTGGAGGAGCAAGGCGAGCGCTTCCACCAGGATATACTGGACTTTGAACGCCGCTACCAAGGACAGTATAATGAGAACATGATGGGAGACTACATTTGGGGGCTGATTCGTGAAAGTGATTTACAGTATAATCGTAAATCTCGAAAAACTACTTCTAAATCTTTTGTAGTCATTTTTGTATTACTTTAGTATAAATACATGTTAATTTGGATTCATATGTTGTTTTTTCTGACTTTATGTGAACGAAAAGACACAAATTCGCCCGTTTTCTCATTGGAAATAGGTACATTTCAAAATATCACTGTCCTGGTCACAAAAGCAAAGTTTGTGGGGATTAATAGCCATTTTCTATACTTTTGAGGCATAAGCAATTAGGAAATAACACTTACTACCCAGGAACAAAAATTGTGTTACATAGTGTAATTTCCTTGTTGATAAATCAGGAACGGTGAATTAAACTGAGTAGATGATGAACTGCAAAAAATTTACCTGGGGGTTTTCTGACATGCTGTGTTAAGAAATGATAGCCATTATTTTTTTAAAAAAAATTTCCCCTTCGACCTGTGACCTTGCAAAGGTCAACCTAAAGTGAGAAAGGGACACATGCTATCTCATGTGTAGCACCTTGTTCAACTCATAATGAATAGGGCTTTTCAGAAAAAAAAATGCTAGGAGCACCCTACTCGCTTCTGGCAGATTGCAAGGCGACGGGTAACTGACGCGTTTTAAGAGCTTTAAGACACTTAGGGTCAGTCTTCCAAATTCTGTGAAAGACATTTGGTTTCAAGTCCCACCACTGCTCATTAAACCCCCTCGAAATTAGAATTTTTGTTGTTTGTACCAAGTGTAGGCCGTAATAACTTGCGTGGGGGGACTCCAAAAAATCACCCAAAGATATGTTTGGATAGATGTTGATGAGATCTACAAGCATTAAGCAAAATATCATGGTATCTGGGGATTTTGGATTTTTGGCAGATTTTTTGAAGTTGCATTTGTCATGCATTCAAGTATTGCTTATGGCCACTTTGGTGAGGCTAAAGTGCCACATAGTTCTATCCAAACCGGCTATTTCTTCAACGGTGCATTCTCTGAGGATTGATCTAGAGGAAAACACAACAGTATGTGCTTCCACTGGCACTAGCTTGGAGCCGAGGGGTGATGAACTTGCATGGGACTTGGGACTTCTTTGTTACAATTACACATTTGAAACTAACGAAACCTTACTTAGTTATTTAGTCTCTCCACACAAGTTATTAAGGCCTCAAGTTAGTACAAATAGCAAAAATTCACATTTTAAGGGGGTTTATTGAGCAGTGGTGGGACTTGAAACCAAATGTCTTTCACAGAATTTGGAAGACTGGTTCCTAAGGGTCTTATAGCAATACTTATATTTTAGGACCCACATCCCTACAGGGTAAAGAGTTAGGCTGAAGTTTGAATAAAACTCGTCAGTTACCCCTTGTCGAGCAATTTGCCAGAAGTGAGTAGGGTGCTCCTAGTGTTTTTTTTTCTGAAAAGCCCTATTCCATACGAGTAGAACAAGGTGCTACACATGATGGTAGCATCTAAAATGTGCCCAGGGTGATTTTTCTGGTCAAGATCCTTTTCTCACTTTAGGTTGACCTTTGCAAGGTCACAGGGCGAAGGGGGCATTTAAAAATAAATAAATGAATAGATAATGTCTATCATTACTGAACTCAGTGTGTCAGAAAACCCCCAGGTGAATTTGTTTCTGACAAAAGCATGTTGGTAGATAACAAGGGAAAACTCGTTTCTGAGTGCAATGTTATTGTGCTAAACACCTAGATTTTGTGGCAGGACCCTACACATGATTTAATTTTTGTAAAATGTCAGTTTTGTGATGTGTGTTATCAGCAAAATACATCTCAGGATCCACCAGAACACACTGAGGGTAGCACTCCTCACATTATAATGACTTTACTGGTTACTGGATGTGCAATCTAGAATGAACACAATTTATGATGTAGATTTTACAGTGTTTCACTCTTCTCACAGGTCCTGCAGAGAGAAATGCTCTCCCTCATGCTGAGGAAGGGTCGAAGGCAGAATCAGTTCCCATTCAAGAGGAGATCTTTGACCAGGAATGGTGCAGGAGTCCAGAGCAGGCTACAGAGCTGACATCTATTGAAGGGGAGGAGAAGAAACCTGCACTAGATCCTGTCCACATTAATGAAGAGATCCCTGGAATTGAACCGGTCATCATTAAAGAGGAGGTTCTTGAACTTGAATTTGACCCCATTGAAGAGGGGGGTTCTGACCACTTTGAAAAACTGCAGCAAATTCACATCTGTACTGTGTGTGGGGAGAGTTATACTAAGTTAAGTGACCTGACGTTACACCAGCGTATTCACACAGGAGGGAAGCCGTATCTGTGCACAGAATGTGGGGTGACGTATTCTGACTTAAATAACTTGATGAAACACTTGCAAATTCACTCCAGAGACAAACTATACCAATGCAGCGAATGTGGGAAGAGTTTCATTACAAAAGATGAGCTAAAAAGACACCATCGAATTCACACAGGAGAAAGACCGTACTGCTGCACTGAATGTAGAAAGAGATTCAATACCTCTACTGATCTGAAGAGACACCATCGCATTCACACAGGAGAGAAGCCGTACTGCTGTGGTCAATGTGGCAAGAGTTTCAAACAGTCTCAACACCTTAAAACACACCTGCGAACTCACTCAGGGAATAAATAGGGTTGCAGAAAACCCTGTGAGCTTGTTTTATCAAAACTCAAAAGGCTGTTTTAAGAGGATCCATGTAAGATAGTTTCTTGAAGAAGCCATTTAAGAACCCACTTAACAGCAGCTCAGTCCCACTCCCCCTGAGCAGCTCAAAGCTGCAGAGCAGATTCCATTGGTGACCCGAGTGAGGGGAAGAATTCTCTCAGATGCTCACTTACAGGCCTTAAGGGAGCAAGAGGTTTCTGGGATGTGTGTGTCTTTTTTTCTGTTCATGGTGAATGATAGCTGGAATATACTCTATCAGGAGTCATCATTTGTTGTGATGGGATGGGTTTCACTTTTTAAAATACTGTGTGCAGCAGCTAACTTTGTTATGCATCAGAAATGAAGGCTTTTTGGCTTGAGAGTTATCTCTGTTTTTGCTACACGCCAGTCGGATACCATGGAGTCTGTTTTCAGGTGTGTTTTTAATAAGCAAATCCATTATGTTATGTGCTGCAGTTAATTGTGAAAGAAGGGAATCTTTTCTTCATTTAAATACTCAAATGTCTTGTTCTGTAATATTAATAAAATAAATATTTTAAACATTTGCCAACATAATTTGTGTTTTTTTTCTACCTATCATCAGAAGTGCCTGTAACACCTTTTTATATGTATTAACACCAAATCTCTCATACCATGGTTAAGTCGTGTTTCTACGCAGTGTGAATCCGTTTGAGCTTCCTGCCTCGCTGCTAATTCTTCCCCAATGTAGGTGATCTTTGATCAGGAGGGTGTGGTTCCTACAGCACCTCGGAGTAGAAGGGTTACATTCTGTTGCCCAGAGCTTGCTGCGCCGGCTGCTGTCTTTCTGACGTCACACGCAGTGTTTTTTTTTTTTTTTTTACACGTGTGGATTATAAGATGGCTCTGAACAGAGAGACCACACAAGCACAGCGGGTGGAGAAGAGCACTGAAAGGTAAGGAGATCATATTTCAATCTATCACCTCTCACTGTTCTGTTCACACAACGTTAACAAGGAGGGAGGGAAAGAGTAAACAAATAGTCCTACTGAATGTGACCTGCGCATTCAACACCACAGCTGTTATAATATAATGTAATATTATAACATATTATTATTGAAGTACATTTGAGCTTCAAACATAAGAACATAAGAAAGTTTCCAAACGAGAGGAGGACATTCAGCTCATCTTGCTCGTTTGGTTGTTAGTAGCTGATTGATCCCAGAATCTCATCAAGCAGCTTCTTGAAGGATCCCAGTGTGTCAGCTTCAGCAACTGTCTGCTTCAACAACCTAGAGAGTCAGTTTGATGTAATTGATTAACACTAACATTATTGTAAAATTATACATCACTGATCACGGTTTTAATGCATTATGTTTGTTTAAATTATTTATTTATTTAGCATAGCGTTGACAAGGCTGTTCACGGCTTCATTGTATAATGATAAGACGACGTTCGCCTTTTCTAACAAGGGGGCATGAGTAGTTTTCGTCGTTATTTGCATTTCGATTAGCAGGTCACTCTGCATCGTCTCTTTGGTTCACAGCCAATCTTACCGCAGTAACTTTTCAAAGCTGCGCAGGGCTGTGCAGAATCTGCACGGATGTCTATAGGTGTAGTTGAGTGACGTCACGCAGCAGCCCTCTCCGTTATTCTGTGCAGAACTGCGGAAATCTGCGACCAAGGACTCCACTGGAACTCAATACATTTGTCTCAGCTTCATCCTCCACTGCTGCACTTCCTCGGGGTTTCCTTCTTCACTTCTTCCTTAAGTTTCATGTTCCAGTTGTAATGCGGAATTCTTATCTTGTTTTTCCAGGTCTGTGCATCATGTTTTTTTCTTGTTGTTTTAATTGTGTTTCTCCACCCAGACACAGGGACTGTACTTCCGTGTTATTATTTACAGACGCTGTAACATTGTAGCAGCCTGTCTGTTACAGCGCTGGCGCCGCCTACCGAATACCTCCCACAGGTACCTTATAAACCTATAGGGCTGTGTTATTAATGAAATTAGCACAATACAATAAAAACACACTCTGATCAAAGGACCTAGTTTCACGACAAAACTTATTTAACTTTGTTGTACGGAAGTCAGGATGGCCGAGCGGTCTAAGGCGCTGCGTTCAGGTCGCAGTCTCCTCTGGAGGCGTGGGTTCGAATCCCACTTCTGACAAGATTCTTTTTTTTCTTTCTGTAATGGTGTTTTTTTCACCTTTCAGTTTACCACTCCTCTCTCGTTATCTGGTTCCGTACTAATACGTACAGTGCAGATATTTATTTTCTCTGTTTAAATCACACATCTCAGTAGTATGTAAGTGGTTTAGTCTCGATGACAGAAGCTTGGACAGCACCGTTATATTGAATAGCTTTTCCTGCCGACGTACATTTTTATTTTTTTTTATTTTACAAAAATGTTAATGAATTGGAAATAATTTGTATATACATTGTTAATAATGATGTTACGGTCGGTAATGGAAAGCTAAACGGTTTCAATGAAAGTATCGTTTGTTGTTCAATAAGCAACACAACACATACAATCTCACAGAAGTTGTTTTGAGAGCTTCAGAGGGCAGTGCTGCATGTTTAGATTCTACACATACGCACAGCTGTGTAATTCATTCAGTGAATTACACTCCTTCAGAATCCTATCGATAGTGCATTTAGGCATCTCCTCCTCGTTAGTATAGTGGTCAGTATCCCCGCCTGTCACGCGGGAGACCGGGGTTCAATTCCCCGACGGGGAGAAACGTTTTTGTTTCTTTATTTTTCTAATCAATATTTATAACATACGACATTTACAAGAATGTCTAGTAAAATGTTATAACAGTAGCCAATTCAGAAATATACCTACAGCTAAATAAAAGAGAACGAGCCCTTTTCAGTATTGTTGTAAAGAGAAGACAATACTCAACACTGGGGGCGCTGTTACGTTGACAGCCAAACGAACATGGAGGAAGCTAAGAAACAGTCTCTCTGTGTCGGTCATCTTGACTCAAATCGCTGTATAATTTATTGCAATTTGATTCTCCATTGAAGCTACTGTGTTAAAACAGTGATCTGATATAAAGTAAAAACAAAATTCTGTCCTTCGAGCCGGATTTGAACCAGCGACCTAAGGATGCCCGTGCTTTTCCACTACAGTCCTCCGCTCTACCAACTGAGCTATCGAAGGCATATGGTGTGATATAGCTATCAAAAATCCGTGTGCGCAGAAACGCAGTTTGTAATTGTAAAACGGAGTTTGTAACGCTAAAATTGGGGATAAAAATACAATTACGGTTGTAATTTACACTGACGAAACTCAGTCTACGCTTACAAATCTGCTTTCTGCTCGCTCGCCACTTTTGAGAGTGAAATTGCTCTCAAAAATACGAGCGCGCAGAAACGCAGTTTGTAACCGTAAAATGAAAAAAACAAAACAAAAAAACCTGGGGTTGATACTGTGGAGGAACCTTGTAAGGTGCTTCGAAGAACCTTTTTACTGGGGTTCCCTGAGGAACCTTAGAAATAAGGAACTTTTAAGAACCTTAAGTTTCTACTTGGAACCTTTTATGTTTATTTACAAACTCACACGCATTATATATATATATATATATATATATATATATATATATATATATATATATATATATATATATATATATATATATATATATATATATATATATATATATAATATGCGTGTCTGCATAATTTGTCTGGTTAAATAACATGCATGCACACACTAGGAATTACTAGTTTGCAATATCAATAAAAACAAAAAAATACTTTTTTATAGAAACCCTTTATTACAGGTAGAGCAATAAAATAAATAAATACAGTATAGGAGTTATACTTTTAATTCTAACACATAAATAAATGCATACAAATAAAACGGTCTGTATGTTTCGTTACTCTTAGAATAACAAATACACAAGTAAGTGAAAGGCTGACAATATTTCTTAACAGGTAGATATATAAATATATTAATTATAACTAATCATAATATATCATCCATAATGTAATTAATTTAATTACAAACAAAACAAACACAAACCTAACTTTAGTCGCAAGTATTTTATAAAACAAGTATTATAAAAAATATTAACACATTTATTTTTATTTATTTATTTATTGCATTTATAGAGCACTTTTTATACAAAAGTATCGCAAAGCACTGTATAGTACATAGAAGGAAAAAAAGAACAAATCACAATCCGTTTGTATAGGAGGTCACACATATAACTGCTACACTCAGTCCATTTAAATACAGATTTAAACAGTATACACAATACAAAAGCACCAATTTTAAAGTTACATTAAAACCTACTAAGATAAGAGAGCCATTTTATAAAAGTGAGTTTTTAGTATTGACTTGAAAACTGTAATGGACCCAGCTTTCCTGATAAACAAAGGCTGAGCATTCCAGAATTTAGGAGCTCTACAAGAAAAAGCCCTACCTCCTGTGTTGTTTTGTTCACCCTAGGAATAACCAGCAGCCCCCACATCCTGTGACTTCAGAGTGCGGTTTGGAAGATATGGTGTCAGTAACTCCTGCAAATAATGAGGTTCTAATCCATTCAGGGCCTTGTAAATTAACAGCAAAATCACCATTTAAAAAGGTGCATTACAATAATCAATTCTAGATGAAACAAAGGCATGTATTATTCTCTCGGCATCAGATACTGAAATAATTAGAACATAAGAAAGTTTACAAACGAGAGGAGGCCATTCGGCCCATCTTGCTTGTTTGGTTGTTAGTAGCTTATTGATCCCAGAATCTCATCAAGCAGCTTCTTGAAGGAGCCCAGGGTGTCAGCTTCAACAACATTACAGGGGGATTGGTCTAAGTTTGGCTATATTTCTCAAATAGTAAAAATATACTTTAGTAACTTCCCTAGTATGAGTCTAAAATGAGAGATCAAGATCAAAGATTACCCTCAAACTCTTAATTTCTAGTTTAAGTTTTGATGAGAGACTGCAAGGGTCGAGCTCATGTAATCCCACATTTCCTTTCAGTTTGTTCTGTGAGCCCACTAGCATAACCTCTGTTTTATCTGAATTCAACATTAGGAGATTCTGTGACATCCAATGCTTGATGTCTGTAAGGCAAGTAGCAAATAACACCCAGGCAGAAGAATTTCCTTGCTTAGGGACAGATATAGCTGGTTATCATCAGCATAGCTGTATACAACTGTAAGTTGCCCTGGGTAAGGGTGTCTGCTATTAAATAAATAAATAAATAAATAAATAAATAAATAAATAAATAAATTATTATTATTATTATTATTATTATTATTATTATTATTATTATTATTATTATTATTATTATTATTAATAATAATAATAATAATAATAATAATAATAATAATAATAATAATAATAATAATAATAATAATAATGGCTAATCCCTGGGCCTGTGGTTATTATAGCACAACCAACACCCTTACTGCTTTTCTGACAAAAGAAAGTTTACTATTCCCACTATACTAGGTGGAGTTTTCTGATCTTTTTGAGTACCCAAAATACATTTCTCAATTTAATATTAGGCTGTTTTTTCTCTGTGAGTATTTGATATTGTACACAAAATACAAGGAAAAAAAAGCCCAAATCTCTGGGTGAGGGCCTCAGGTTATTATTATTAGTTTATTTAGCAGACACCTTTATGCAAGGCTAACAGAGACTAGGGTGTGTGAACTATGCATCAGCTGCAGAGTCACTTACAATTATGTCTCACCCGAAAGATGGAGCACAAGGAGTTTGCTGTCAGTTTGCTGACGTGGGATTTGAACTGGGGACTGCTTGGTTATGAACCCTTTTCTTTAACCACCGGACCACACAGCATCCACAGCAAGTAGATGTTGTCCATCCATTCTCAGACCAATTTTTATATCAAGATGGAAGGGGTTTCCCCGGATAGTAATGACAGGTGTGGGTGTTGTAGGGTCCTTAAAAAAAAAACAGAAAAATAAATCACTTACACTGTACTTTAAAAATAAAAGCAATTGGCATGCTGACGCAGCTTCTTACTCACATTATATTGTGATCATCTTTATTTGCATATTACAGGTGATTTATTTATTTATTTATTAATGGTTTTTGGCATCTTAAAACAGCTTGTTCAGTGGTAACCACGCACAGGATACTGAAGTAAACTGCAGCTACGTTCCAGCATGAGTGTGACATGGACAGTGTGCCTCATTCAACATTGTCTTTGTTCATGATTATATATGGTAAGTGTATTGGTTTGGTTCTCAAACAAACAAACAAAAAAATCCTTGCATGTTTTTTGCCCCGCCCCAAGTGTAAAACCAAATATTCTCTGACAGCATATAGACAGTACGTGTTTTCCGCAGCAAACAGATTCTTACAGTCCCTGTTCATGATGAGAAAGAGTTTAACTGAGTGCATTGTTTCGATATGTTTGATTGGTCTCGCAGCAGTATGGGTAAAAATAGACTGAATGGCCTTGCCCTGCTACTATGTCCAGACATGTCCCAGGAGGAACTGTTACAGCGTTTCAATAGATCAGGCCATAGGAGGATTGGCAAACCCTGATTTAAAGTAAAGCCTTCTAAATCAGCTTTTAATTGTGGCATCATACAGTCTCAGCAGTCCGATCAGTCTTAGCACTAGTATCAGCAATCTTACCAGTCTCAGCAGTTCCAGCACCAGTCTTACCAGTTCCAGCACCAGTCTTACCAGTTCCAGCACCAGTCTTGCCAATCCCAGCAGTAGCAGCACCAGTCCTGCCAGTCCCAGCAATGTCAACATCAGTTCCAGAAGTAGCAGCACAACTCTTACCAGTCCCAGCAGTAGCAGCACCAGTTCCAGCAGTAGCAGCACCAGTCTCACCAGTTCCAGTTGTAGCATCAGTGTCACCAGTGTCAGCATTAACTTCAATAGCAGTGAACCAAACGCATGTCTCTCAATGAAGGTATAAACCTATCTACTGATTCATATTTCTAAGTTCTATTCTTCCTGTCCTTTTAATATCACATATTTCTGACAGTGTGAATAGGGTAATTTTAGGTTGTTGTTTTCGCTGGGAGATTTATTTAAAAAAATATGTGCCATGAAATTTCAAACATCATCTAAGGTGGGTCACTATGTAAAAATAGTTAGCGACATATCGCTTTGCAGTTTGCACTAATAGTCTCCAGGCTTTACAAGATGATAACTTTCATCTTCATAACATGAACAGGATATGGGGGGGGGGGGGTGTTGGACAAAAATTTGATTTTTGCCTCAGTAAAAATCTATTTCTAGCTAAGCCCCTGGTAACATTAAACTGGTAAGATGGACCATGTCTAGGCAAAACGATCACATGCTTGACATGATAAATCAAGCCCCACCTTGCCCAGACTTAGAGCCAAAGAATTGTATGAACATGTGCTCAAACTCACCTTGCCCAGTCAAGCAAAAGGATCAGCTGGCTTTACATGATACAGCATAATGCATCTGCCCAAACAAAATGGTCACTGAAGTCTGCTATGTGAGCCAATCAAAAAACATATATAAATGTTTTTCTACAGCAGTTGAATTGACAGTACAAAGTTGTGTAAAATAGTTTTTGAAAGAAAAACTTTTTTCATGACAGAATATCTGTCTGTTAGTTAAAAGGATGGCTTGAAATTCTGTTTAGCTTTTCCTGAAGCTTACAGTACTCCCGAAAATGAAAGATTCGTGGATCACTGTTAAACACTTCTGAAATGCTTTTTTTCCTTTGCACTTTAAGATATCTGCTGTTTGTTGGCAACTGAAACTGCCACTCCTCTAAAGTGATCAGACTGATTAGAGGTACAGTATTTGTGTATTCCAATAACAATGAATCAGATTGACTTCATATGCAGAATTACATTAATTTTTTCAATTATGTAACTGAATAACCCTGTTAGAAATAATATGTAGTGTCTCTTTTTCTTTTTAAATCTGTTTGTGTGTTTACGTCTTTGTCGGCAGGTAAACGTTTATGTTTATACAGCGTCCATGTTGTGTTGCTGCGCGCGCGAGAGCTCTGTCATAACTGCAACGCGTGCGAGCAGGAAGGCGTGGCCACTGGAGTGTGTGTGTGTGTGCGTGCGTGTGTGTGCGTGCGTGCGTGCGTGCGTGTGTGTGCGTCTGCTCTGTGATTTGGTGTTTAATATTTTGTTAATGTTCTGTTGTTAGGCACGCTGGACCTAAGCGAGGTAGCCTTCAACCTAGCCCGCGAAAGGACGCTCACAGAACTGTTCACGTGATGCGCACCATTTCAGACGCTGTCCTATATTGACACCGTAAACTACAATATTTAATGCTTTGTCACACATTTACCAGGAAGTATTTTTTTTTTTTTTTTTTTTTTTTTTTTACAGTAGTAATAAAATAAAATTGTTTTCAGTTTGCATGAGTGACAAATTATTGTTTTCAGTTTGCCCGAGAAATCGTAGCAGTGAATCAAATCTTATATTTACCTCATACTTAATACTCATGTATCCTAGAAATTGTTATTAAACAATAGCCTTAATGAAACATTTTACGTCAGAAAGTATTCTTACCTACTGGCTCGATTTATTGTGACAATAATAATTAATGAAGCTTGACACTTTCTTTTACCGGCTAGACTCCTTGGGGGTGGGGGGGGGTGGGGGGGGGAACGAACTACCCAGACGTATCATAAGTATATTTTCATTTTTCCTCGCTCAGTTCAGGCCAATTGATTATCATCATCAGGTTTAGTAATAAAATAAATAAATAAATAAATAAATAAATAATAAAATAAAAAAAAACACATTACCTCAGAAATTCTCTCATTGACCCGCATCATTAACCAAAGCAAAATAACCTATTTTTTTATTTTACTCGTGGATGTTCTACAGCTGTCTGTACGTCTTTATTTGATATTTTTCATTGATTCACACAAATGTAGATATTTAACGTTATTAAAAGGTTTTACTCGCCTCTCAGAAAGTTACTTCTCGTTGTGAAGATCTCCCGTCCTGCGAAGAAACGTTGAACACCTGCATCGCGCTGTGGGTTGCGTTGGCAGCTGATTGGTTGAGAGGCCACCCGCTGTTGCTGGGGCATTTCCTCGTGGACCGCGCCTTTTCTACATTTAGTAGTAAAAACATTTCAAACAGCCTTTTTGCCAGCGATATAATAAATAAACACAAATCAGAACATGTTAGTTAGTGTGTTTCATACATGTGTTGTTAAATGTGATTTTTGTTTTACAAGTGATTAAGATGTAAAGAATAACGTATCGTGTGGAAAAACACACCTTAAAACTTTTGCAATGAATTTGAATTGTAAATTAAGAATGCATAATGTGTGTGTGTATATATATATATATATATATATATATATATATATATATATATATATATATATATATATATATATATATATATATATATATATTCTTGCCCTGAGGTTTTATTATTGTGTTGAACGTCGTATGGGTTTTTCCTACATATTTATCCAATTAAAGGTTCTGTTCAAGATGGATACAAATGGAAGCTATAAACTACAATGCATATGTTATACATACATATACTATTATAAATTCTGGTTAAATATTTGGCAAAATATTATCTGCTCTTTGATTTCCTCTCAATACCATGTACAAAATTATAACCATTTATGGTGTTTACTTTTTAAGACAGACTGTTTCTCTCATCATATATTGTGTATTAAAAATTGTGGTTTGCACAACAATATTGTAGAGCACAATTTACAATGTATTGATATAAAGGGTTCTAAAATGAACCCTTTGCAATATTATATTAGACAGAGAAACCAGAGGTTCCCAAACGAACCCTTACTGAGAAAAAAACTTGCAATAGAACCCTAAGGTTCCTTGGGGAACCCTCAAAGAACCCTTACTTTTTAGAGTGTATTCTGCACGCGCTCGACTCCCTTTTCACATTTACAGTTTTTTCCTGCGCACGCACGAAACTCGGTCTACAGTTACAAATCTTTATGAAAGTGATTTCACGCTCAAAAAAGAAAAAAACTACAAATGTGTAGCTCAGGCAGCCTAGTTGATTGTCGATCGGTCACTGTTCATCACAGCCAACATGGCGGAGGATGGGATAAAAGCTGCAACGGCCCAGAATGGTACTTTAATGAATTCAATTGCTTTAAAAAAACAGCATAAAAAGTTACAGACATATGAGGAGAATATTTTAACAATCAGAACCGATTCATAATGCGCTGTCATTAACCAGTTCCGGGTCAGAACCCTCTTTTTATCACCAAAAAGCTTCCGGAACATTGGGTTCCGAAGGTGCAAAGACGACGAAAATTATAGCTACACACAATACAACTAAGTGAGGGCATCATAACACAGCAGTGTGGAGTAGTGGTTAGGGCTCTGGACTCTTGACTAGAGGGTCGTGGGTTCAATCCCAGGTGGGGGACACTGCTGCTGTACCCTTGAGCAAGGTACTTTACCTAGATTGCTCCAGTTAAAAACCCAACTGTATAAATGGGTAATTGTATGTAAAAATAATGTGATATCTTGTAAAAGTTGTAAGTCGCTCTGGATAAGGGCGTTTGCTAAGAAATAAATAATTGAGAAAACCGACCTTTGACTGCCCATTCAGTACACTGGATGTTGTTGTAGACTGAATGATGAGAATATAGGGTTTAGAGAACATCAGCTTGCTCCTGGGTTCCCATGCGCTTCTTCTTGGTCCACGCATCACTAATAGAGAGAGAATTCATCCATATTACTAGATGTACATATTTTAAGAGTCATAATATAAGAAAAATGTGTGTGTGTGCTTTTAAGACGTTGACTGTGTAACCACATAGAAATTGTTGTTTGTTCACTTTAACAAGCTAGTGTTGTTGGTGAGACTGTTTTAGAGTGAGATGCAAAAGCAGCAGTAGTAAATGTGTGATATTAAGATTGCAATGTAAAAGGAGTGAGATGTAGGTCGGATTGTTAAACTGTATCTCATTTTTAACGTGGTATCTGTTGGGCATGATAAGATTGAGGTTTCATTAGCCTTTAATGTAAGATACAACCCCTGTAGGTACGAATAAGGCGGAGAATGGCAGATTTTTTTTACAACGTAAAAACCAATGCCTTGATTGGACAGTTTTATGGAAGAAACATTGAGTGTATATACCCGCATTAAAAACATAAGCACGGGGGCACCAGGAAGTGTATTTGAAAGTAGGTCAGTGGAAGACAAATTAAACCAGTACATTGTTATTGTGTCGCAGTGTTTCCTGCTAAGGAACGTGGCATAGATGTGGTGAATGTCAGCACCGCTGTGGAATGGCCTGTGCTTGATATCGCTACAAACAGATACATGGTAACGCTGCACTACCACACACAGACACACTAGTAATTGCTGCATTTGTCACTGTTTAGTATTGTTCATACAAGAAACAGATTCGATGCACTTTCATAGAAAAAGTAGGTGGCTCTTAAAAGAGCCTTTAGGGTTTTAGAAGATCTTATAAGCGGCGTCCGAGTGATTTACTTCTTGGCTGGCTTCTCGGTTTTCTTGGGCAGCAGCACGGCCTGGATGTTGGGCAACACTCCGCCCTGAGCGATGGTGATGCCTCCCATCAGCTTGTTGAGCTCCTCGTCGTTGCGGACAGCGAGCTGCAGGTGACGCGGGATGATTCTGGTTTTCAAATGAGTTCACATATCCCTTAATCCACCCCTTCTCCTCCCGACTCCTCCGAATCAACAATAAAGGCCTCTGCATTTGATGGCATAGAACCTATTCCTTCCCTATTTGGGCTAAGGGGAAGCGGAGATCTCGAAGGATCCCCCTCTATACTTTATCCCAAAAGTCTAGGGGTCTCTTCAATCTCCAACAATGCAGCTGTTTGTTTGGAGGGCGGAATGTTGTCTGAAAGTGACTCTTTTTCCACAATGATGGCAGGCCCCCACTGGAGTCCACCACTTCAGGGCCAGAGAGCTGCACCTCCTTGTCCCCTGCTCCACTATCTTAGGAAAGGCTCTCAAATCTATTAGCGGTTTCAATCCCCCCAGTTAAGCCCTGGTCTAGGAAGACCCTTTTCTCAATTTCTTCTACTCTGTCTGTTTTCTTCCTTTCTTTGCTTTCCTTTCTACTGCTTGAGCCCACCCCATTCCCTCCTCTGCCTCACTCTCTGTTCCTGTATCCTGGTCTACCTCCAGCACTACTTCTTCCTCTCCATCCACCTTATCCACCTCCCTCTCAGGGCTGTCTGGCAGGGGGCTCAGGATCTTTCCCACCTCATAAATCACAGTCTCCCTCCACCTCTCTCTGCTCCTCCTCTTCTCTTGCAGCAGCCACATCGGTGTAAGATTGCTTTCTCTCGGGACAATCCTTATACAAATGCCCCTCCTTATTACAGAGGTTGCATGTCTTTGCCCTCCTACAGTCCCTAGTCACATGCCCCAACTCAACAGTTTCTACATCTCTGTAGACCACAGCTGTCCTCAGGGTGGCCAAACCCCTGACATTTTCTACAAAAAAGAGGTTGTCGGGAATAAAAGAGGAAACCCCTATCTGCTCCGATAGAGAAACTTGCCGGGGGATGTTGAAAACCATCAAAACCACTCGCGTCTGGACGAAGCAGACCTGTACTTGTCTCTTTACTGTCCAAACGCCCAAATCATCTCTAAGCCTTCGTACACCAGAAATCATATCCACATGCTTTTTCAAGAAAGATATCAAAGCAGAGTCCGGCACATGAGTGATGTGCATGTGAACTGTAATAAAATGAAAATTCAGCCTTACCAGGGACTCCACCTTGTAGTCAGATCTCGGAGCTTTGTCTTCCTTCTCATTACATTTATCCAACAAGTGCTGGAAAGAATAGCTGGAGTCCATGGTCACATCAAAGAACTCTCCTCGATTATTCCTCTGCAGACAATAAATTTCTGAGATATCAACTCCCAGGCAATCCACAATCACAAGCAAAATAAAGTTTCTTCTTTCGGGCAGTTCAACTTCATTCCAATGGAACCGGGCAGTGTTCTTTAGTCCAGCCGGGTCGGCTGACTGGTAGAATTTGGACGTCATGTCCTGCGCCTTCTCTCCCCAAATGACTCATAAATGCAGCCGTCAAAACCACTCACACTTGATCATAGCCTAAGGGCTGAGAAGCATTCAATTTTTTTTTTTTTTGAGATATTCAATACAGCCTGTATTACATTGTTAGAATACCCCCTTTCCTTCTCCAGACATCTTCACTGTAATTCAGAATATCACAACAATAATTGCGCGTCTGCTCGCCTGCTATTTTATACACAGCGGCTGTTTCGTAATGGGCAAAACGGTGCAATACTTGTTAGCACGTTAAAGACTGCATAGTGTATGAGGGTGTGCAGTGCTGGAGTTCAGAAGGCTGTTATTTTTGCATGACCCTCTAGAATATCAGTATGAAAAAATAAAGAATGTATGAACACTTTCCATTCCCTTCCTGGGCAAAAACAGGACATGAAAATGTAGTTTAAGCTTCTACTGTAAAGTAATAGCTGTCACACTTGGATTCCCTGAATGGAAATAAATCACCCCTTTTGCAAATAAGTTGAGTCTTAAAAACAAAGGTGTATTGCAAAACCATTTTATTCTATTTTGAATCTATAATACCATATAACATTTACAAACAGAAATACTAATATTATGGATAAGAACTTTATGGTTAACATTATTTATTATGTGTAATATAAACAGTCAAGAGCGTGCCACACTGAGGTATATTTGGTACATATCCGTGACTCGACGACTGCATAATGTAGGTGTTTGCAATATCTGTATTTAAATACATTATACAACAATGACAGAACAATTTCTTCATTGTAAGGAGTTATGCAAGATGGTATTCTTGGCTGTCACCATTACAGAAACATGTTTTTGGGTAAAATGAAGAACAATTGTCCCACACAGTCATTCTGCATTGTTAGTAATGATCTATTCAGGGACACCAAGATATTTAGTGAGAAAGGGGCAAGAGTGTGAAAAACTATGTCAAAAAAGCCCGAACACAAATCATTATATATTCCTAAACAAAATGGGGCACCACAGCACTCCTGACACTGCTTGAACATTAAAACCTTTCCCAATTTTTAACGAGGAGATGGTTAGCTATGAATTCAGAAACTGCACAATAATAATAATAATAGTAATAATAATAATAGTAATAATAATAATAATAATAATAATAATTTTTAATTGGGCTTTTATTTGTGTGATTGAGCTTTCTGATCTCTGCAGTGCTGAACTACAGGAATCTGACAGACAGGCTCTGTAAGTATGAATTAAATGATGCTTGTATTCATGAAACTATAATATACATCCATGCAAAAAAATCATACAAGTCCTTCCCAGGATTTACATTTTAATAACTCAGAAATCAGGGATCAGAAAACAAGATCATTTTGACAAAGGGATCTAAAAGTCCAATTGCATCTCAGGGTCTTATATACTCTCCGCTTCCACTAGTCTGAGTCATCTTGTGATGGAGGCACAGTGCTACTGTTCCTAGTGAAGTGTCTGGATACTGTGTGCTTTTACAACTGGGAGTGGAAAATAACATCTCTCTTATTGAGCGCAGTGAGTCGACTGCTTCCCTCTGTGAACTCGGAGGTGTGACACCAGATTTCCTGCCCGAGTGAATCTCTTCCCACAGTGATCACAGCTATACGGCTTCTCTCCTGTGTGAATTCGCTGGTGGGCTTTAAGGTGGGATAACTGATTGAAACTCTTCTCACAATCAGAGCAGCTATAAGGTTTCTCTCCGGTGTGAATTCGTTGGTGTCTTTTCAGGTCAGTAGACAGAGTGAATCTCTTCCCACAGTAATCACAGCTATACGGTTTCTCTCCTGTGTGAATTCGCTGGTGGGATTTAAGGCGGGATACTTGTTTGAAACACTTCTCACACTCGGTGCAGCGATACTGTTTCTCTCCTGTGTGAGATCGCTGGTGTATTTTGAGCTCTGCTGCTGTATTGAAATCCTTTGCGCAGTCAGTGCAGCGATACAGCTTCCCTCCTGTGTGCATTCGCTGATGCAATGTCAGGTTTCCTAACTGAGTGAAACTCTTCTCACCTCCAGTAGAGTGATACAGCTTCTTTCCATAGTGAATTTGCTGCTGCGTTTTAAGATGGTGTAACTTCTCCCCTGTGTGAAATCGACGGTGTCTTTTCAGCTCTGTAGAAGTATTGAATCTCTTTCCACATTCAGTGCAGCAGTACGGTCTTTCTCCTGTATGAATGCACTGGTGTCTTTTCAGCTCTGTTGATGTACTGAGACTCTTCCCACACACATTACAGAGATGCAGTTTCTGTCCCATGTGAATTTGCTGCAATCTTTCAAAGTGGTCAGAACACCCCTCTTCTATGGGGTCAGATTCAATTTCAAGGACCTCCTCTTTAATGATGACCGGTTCAATTCCAGGGATCTCTTCATTAATGTGGACAGGATCTAATGCAGGTTTCTCCTCCTCCGCTTCAATAGATGTCAGCTCTGTAGCCTGCTCTGGACTCCTGCACCATTCCTGGTCAAAGAGCTCCTCTTGAATGGGAACTGATTCTGCCTTTGACCCTTCCTCAGCATGAGGGAGAGCATTTCTCTCTGCAGGACCTGTGTCAGAGAGAAGAGTGAAACACTGTAAAATCTACATCATAAATTGTGTTCATTCTAGATTGCACATCCAGTAACCTGTCATTATAATGTGAGGAGTGCTGAATTGGCCTCTCAGATGCTGAGCTGTCACTCTTGAACAAACTATTTCGACAGGGGACTGTGGAGGCTGTGTGGTGCAGTGGTTAAAGAAAAGGACAAAAGGTTCAAATCCCAGCTCAATCACTGAATTCCTGTGTGATCCTGAGCAAGTCACAACCTCCTTGTGCTCCGTCTTTCAGGTGAGATGTAATTGTAAGTGACTCTGCAGCTGATGCATAGTTCACACACCCTAATCTCTGCAAGTCGCCTTGGATAAAGGCGTCTGCTAAATAAACAAATAATGAATAAAACATTGTGGGCCACCACTGCACTTGTGAGACGTCTTGATCATTACATTCTTTGAATACATTTAAAGAGCTGATAGATTGAAATATGATGTCCTTACCTTTCAGTGCTCTTCTCCACCCCGCTGTGCTTGTGTGGTCTCTGTGTTCAGAGTCATCACCTTGCATCAGCAGGTCCTGCTCGGAATAGCTTCCATCCTCCTGGATTAAAACCTGGGAGAGTTAATGGTAGCAATTTGTGATAATTAGGAAAGAAGAAAGATCTTTGGATGGGATAAGGATTGGACATCTACTCTGAATGTTCATTTACTTAAATTAGAGAAACATATCAATGGTTTATGTGAGAAGTGTACCAATTCAGACATTGCTGTGCATTATGTCTCTTCGTTTTCGGTTTTTGATGACAATGTCCCTTTAAGTTTGTTTTGAGCCGACTCCCTCACCCCCATAACTTCACTAAAACTCATTCCATTTCACTGCTAACTGTTTTTTTTAATCAAACTGAAACCAAAAAGCGAACTAAGTTAAATTCCTTTAATCCACATTTTGAAATACTAGTGCCTCGTTGCAAAAATTATTTCATCTGTTATATAAGTGTTCTCTTAATTATTTTTTTTTATGAAACTCTAATTATCATTCAAGTTCGCGGGAAAAAAGAAAAAACACAACAAAAGCGATGTTATTTCACAATCAACACTTTTACAAGAGTTTAATTAAAAAACAATGTCGCCTCAAAACACTTAAAAGGGACATTACGTCATCAAAAATAAAAAACGAAAACGAAGAGCCCTAATCATGTGATAGATTTGAAGAACAAAGAAAGAAAAGGAAGAGGAAGTTGGGATAAATGACCCAAGCGCTAGTAGCTTGTTAGGAAAAGGGAAAACGAGGAAGAGAGGCGAGAAACAGAAAAGATCATAATTCATTAGGTAAATCGGAAAAAAAGAAGCATTTTATAGGTGACAAATTAAGAAGTTACAGAGAAATTTTTTTAAAAAAGGCAAGACTAATGACAACAGACAGAGGGCGCTAATCATCTAAAGATACAGATTGAAAGCGCACAAAATATATATATAAAACTTATAAAACCTGAGAGTTTTTCAGTGCGGTGTGGACTGCAGGCACCGAATCCCTGACTGGCTGAACTGGAAGAGTGGAGAAATCCCGCGCCGGCAGCCCCTGAGCAATAATACTGTCGCTCCCGTGGTATTGTGTTTCAGTGTTTGTGAAAGATTGTGTGAAGTTCTTATCGCCAGTGTTCGTGTATTCTCCGTCCCGCATTGCTTTCAACTCGCTCTCCGCTATTTCTAATCGCAATCTCACGCTTTCAAATTCTTGGTCTCTTTCGTCCAGTCTGAGATTGAAAACTGTACATTTACTGTCCACGAACTTTGCTAACGCAGACATGACGCTCAGCACAGCCGCTTTCACTGCAGGCTCGATAGCAGAGGCGAGTTCTTCCTCAAGGAGAGACGCGGAGGATGCGCAGATATCCATCTCTTCTTTCGTTTCAGAGACGCGTATCATAAACACGCTGAGTTCGTTTATACTCTGGTGAAGTGAAGACGTCTCAGCTGTAAAAGTTATATCAGCAATCGTCTAAGTTTAACACTCGCCTTTGTTGATCACACTAAGCACAGCATGTGAACGAGTTCAGCTCTCAAACTGCGGTAGCCATGTTTCTCCACCCAGACACAGAGACTGTGTACTTCCGTGTACAGACTCCTGTAACATTGTAGCAGCCTGTCTGTTACAGCGCTGGCGCCGCCTACCGAATACCTCCCACAGGTACCTCATCATTATATAGGGTTGTGTTTTAATGAAACTCGCACGAAATGCAATAATTTCTCATTAAAACGAACTCGGATTAGGGACTAGTTTCCAGACAAAATGTATTTACCTTCAGTAATACTGTATGTGTTTTTCTTCCTAAATTTACAATTCAATATTAAATTGAAAAAAAAAAATTAAGAAAATAGCACCGTGTAACAATTTTTTTTTTTTTTGGTTCCTGGGTAGTAAGTGTTATTTCCTAATTGCTTATGCCTCAAAAGTACAGAAAATGGCTATTATTCCCTACAAACTTTGCTTTTGTGACCAGGACAGTGATATTTTGAAATTTACCTATTTCCAATGAGAAAACGGGCGAATTTGTGTCTTTTCATTCACATAAAGTCAGAAAAAACAACATATGAATCCAAATTAACATGTATTTATACTAAAGTAATACAAAAATGACTACAAAAGATTTAGAAGTAAGTAGTTTTTCGAGATTTACGATTATACTGTAAATCACTTTCACGAATCAGCCCCCAAATGTAGTCTCCCATCATGTTCTCGTTATACTGTCCTTGGTAGCGGCATTCAAAGTCCAGTATATCCTGGTGGAAGCGTTCGCCTTGCTCCTCTGAGTACGTTCCATGTTCTCCTTGAATTTATCAAGATGAGCATCAAGGATATGGACTTTGAGGGACATCCTACAGCCCATTGTGCCGTAGTTCTTCACCAGAGTCTCAACCAGCTCCACATAGTTTTCAGCCTTGTGATTGCCCAGGAAGCCCCGAACCACTGCGACAAAGCTGTTCCAAGCCGCTTTCTCCTTAATAGTGAGCTTCTTGGGGAATTCATTGCACTCCAGGATCTTCTTGGTCCGACGAAGACACCGGCTTTGACCTTTGCCTCAGACAGCTTAGGGAAGAAGTCTTGAAGGTACTTGAAGGCTGCCGACTCCTTATCTGGAGCTCTGACAAATTGTTTCATAAGGCCCAATTTGATGTGCAGTGCTGACATCAGCACCTTCCGGGGGTCCCAGCCGTACTCATCATACTTCAAGGCGTCCAGCAAGATCTTGATGCTGTTGTAAGCCTCTTTGAGGTGCACCGAGTGAGCCAGGGGAAGAGACGGGTACTTGTTACCATTATGGAGCAGCACGGCTTTGATGCTCCTGGATGAGCTGTCAATGAAGGACAGTATAATGAGAACATGATGGGAGACTACATTTGGGGGCTGATTCGTGAAAGTGATTTACAGTATAATCGTAAATCTCGAAAAACTACTCACTTCTAAATCTTTTGTAGTCATTTTTGTATTCCTTTAGTATAAATACATGTTAATTTGGATTCATATGTTGTTTTTTCTGACTTTGTGTGAACGAAAAGACACAAATTCGCCCGTTTTCTCATTGGAAATAGGTAAATTTCAAAATATCACTGTCCTGGTCACAAAAGCAAAGTTTGTGGGGAATAATAGCCATTTTCTGTACTTTTGAGGCATAAACAATTAGGAAATAACACTTACTACCCAGGAACAAAAATTGTGTTACATAGTGTAGTTAGCGTTTACCTTTTTTTAAATGTTGTTTTACTTTATTTGCAACACCTTTTTTTATCGCCATGTACAATTTTTTAATCACATACAGTAGAATGTAGAGAAGTTTCGACAGCATTGCTATATTGAAAATATTATTTTAATTGTTGTCGTGGCCGAGTGGTTAAGGCGATGGACTAGAAATCCATTGGGGTCTCCCCGCGCAGGTTCGAATCCTGCCGACAACGTGCCTATTTTTAAATGTTTTATTTAATTTAATTTTATGTACTGCGATTAATCTTAAAATTGAAACGAATTGGGCTATACATTGTTAATAATTATTTTACGACCTGTAATGGAAAACAAAACGGTTACAATGAAAGTATCGTTTGCTGTTCAATAAGCAACACAACAAATACAATCTCACAGAAGTTGTGTTGAGAGCTTCAGAGGGCAGTGCTGCATGTTTCGATTCTACACATACGCACAGCTGTGTAATTCATTCAGTGAATTACACGCCTTCAGAATCCTATCGATATTGAGTTTAAACATCTCCTCCTCGTTAGTATAGTGGTCAGTATCCCCGCCTGTCACGCGGGAGACCGGGGTTCAATTCCCCGACGGGGAGAAACGTTTTTGTTTTATTATTTTTCTAATCAATATTTATAACATAAGAACTTTACAAGAATGTCTAGTAAAATGTTACCAGTATTCAAAAATATACCTAAAGCTAAACATTACAGAACGAGCCCTTTTCAGTATTGTCGTAAGAGAAGACAATACTTAACACTGCGGGCGCTGTTACCTTAAACAAACGAACATGGAGGAAGCTGAGACACTGTCTTCCTGTGTCGGCCATCTTGGCTTAAATCGCTGTATAATTTAGTGCAACTTGACTCTCTATTGAAGATACTGTATTAAAACAGTGATCATATATCTTGTAAAAAAAAAAAAAATATATGTCTTTTAAACCAGCGAACTAAGGATGTGCGTGTTTTTCCACTACAGTCCTCCGCTGTACCAACTGAGCTATCGAATGAAGAGACATTATAAATAGAAAAAATGTACTTTGCTGTGAGAAATAAGATACATAATTGCTTAAAATAAGAATAACATAAGAAAGTTTACAAACGAGAGGAGGCCATTCAGCCCATCTTGCTCGTTTGGTTGTTAGTAACTTATTGATCCCAGAATTTCATCAAGCAGCTTCTTGAAGGAACCCAGGGTGTCAGCTTCAATATCATTACTGGGGAGTTGGTTCCAGACCCTGACAATTCTCTGTGTAAAAACCGTGCCTCCTATTTTCTGTTCAGAATGCCCCTTTATCTAATCTCCATTTGTGACCCCTGGTCCTTGTTTCTTTTTTCAGGTCGAAAAAAAAATCCCCTGGGTCGACATTGTCAATGCATTTTTCTGAGAGCTTCAGAGGACAGTGTTGCATATTTAGATAATACACACATACGAACAGCTGTGTAATTCATTCAGAGAACTACACACCTTCAGAAGTTTTATTATTTTTCTAATCAATATTTATAACATACAACATTTAAAAGAATATCTAGTAAAATGTTATAACAGTAGCCTATTCAAAAATATACCTACAGCTAAATAAAAGAGATCGAGCCATTTTCAGTAATGTTGTAAAGAGAAGACAATACTCAACACTGGGGGCGCTGTTACGTTGACAGCCAAACGAACATGGAGGAAGCTAAGAAACTGTCTCCCTGTGTCAGCCATCTGTCTTAAATTGCTATATAATGTAATGGAATTTTACTCTCTATCAAAGATGTGGTGTTAAACACAGTGCTTTGCTTCGAGCCAGATTTGAACCAACGACATCCATATTTTGTCTGGATAGTTTTCTGTTTTACCAACTGAGCTATCGAAGATAATTCTATCACAGCGCGCCGCCAGACTGCGTGTCTCAATTGCGCATTTATCACAGCGTGTTGTACTTATTAGAGACACACGAGGGCGCACTTGACAGTTTCAATGGAGAGATTCTGAAGGCGTGTAATTCACTGAATGAATTACAGCTGTGCGTATGTGTGTGGAATCTAAATATGCAGTACTGCCCCCTGAAGCTCTCAGAAAAAGGTATTGACAATGTTGACCCAGGGTTTTTTTTTCGACCTGAAAAAAGAAACAAGGATCAGGGGTCACAGATGGAGATTAGATAAAGGAGTATTCAGAACATAAAATAGGAGGCACCTTTTTACACAAAGAATTGTGAGGGTCTAGAACCAACTCCCCAGTAATGTTGCTGAAGCTGACACCCTGGGATCTTTGATGAGATTCTCGGATCAATAAGCTACTAACAACCAAAGGAGCAAGATTGGCTGAATGGGGGCTCCTCTCGTTTGTAAACTTTCTTATGTTATTCTTATAGCTTCCTCCATGTTCGTTTGCTTGTCAAGGTAACAGCGCCCCCAGTGTTAAGTATTGTCTTCTCTTACGACAATACTAAAAAGGGCTCGTTCTGTAATGTTTAGTTTTAGGTATATTTTTGAATACTGGTAACATTTTACTAGACATTCTTGTAAATGTCGTATGTTATAAATATTGATTAGAAAAATAAAGAAACAAAAACGTTTCTCCCCGTCGGGGAATTGAACCCCGGTCTCCCGCGTGACAGGCGGGGATACTGACCACTATACTAACGAGGAGGAGATGCCTAAATGCACTATCGATAGGATTCTGAGGGCTGAGGGATTACAGAGCTGTGCGTATGTGTAGAATCGAAACATGCAGCACTGCCCTCTGAAGCTCTCAAAACAACTTCTGTGAGATTGTATGTGTTGTGTTGCTTATTGAACAACAAACGATACTTTCATTGAAACCGTTTAGCTTTCAATTACCGACCGTAACATCATTATTAACAATGTATATACAAATTATTTCCAATTCATTAACATTTTTGTAAAATAAAAACAAAAAAAAAAATGTACGTCGGCAGGAAAAGCTATTCAATATAACGGTGCTGTCCAAGCTTCTGTCATCGAGACTAAACCACATACATACTACTGTGCTGTGTGATTTAAACAGAGAAAATAAATATCTGCACTGTACGTATTAGTACGGAACCAGATAACGAGAGAGGAGTGGTAAACTGAAAGGTGAAAAAAACACCATTACAGAAAGAAAAAAAAGAATCTTGTCAGAAGTGGGATTCGAACCCACGCCTCCAGAGGAGACTGCGACCTGAACGCAGCGCCTTAGACCGCTCGGCCATCCTGACTTCCGTACAACAAAGATAAATAAGTTTTGTCGTGAAACTAGGTCCTTTGATCAGAGTGTGTTTTTATTGTATTGTGCTAATTTCATTAATAACACAGCCCTATAGGTTTATAAGGTACCTGTGGGAGGTATTCGGTAGGTGGCGCCAGCGCTGTAACAGACAGGCTGCTACAATGTTACAGCGTCTGTAATAATAACACGGAAGTACACAGTCCCTGTGTCTGGGTGGAGAAACACAATTAAAACAACAAGGAAAAAAACGTGATGCACAGACCTGGAAAAACAAGATAAGAATTCCGCATTACAACTGGAAAATGAAACTTAAGGAAGAAGTGAAGAAGGAAACCCCGAGGAAGTGTAGCAGTGGAGGATGAAGCTGAGACAAATGTATTGAGTTCCAGTGGAGTCCTTGGTCGTGTTGTTTTAGCGCAGATTTCCGCAGTTCTGCACAGAATAACGGAGAGGGCTGCTGCGTGACGTCACTCAACTACACCTATAGACATCCGTGCAGATTCTGCACAGCCCTGCGCAGCTTTGAAAAGTTACTGCGGTAAGATTGGCTGTGAACCAAAGAGACGATGCAGAGTGACCTGCTAATCGAAATGCAAATAACGACGAAAACTACTCATGCCCCCTTGTTAGAAAAGGCGAACGTCGTCTTATCATTATACAATGAAGCCGTGAACAGCCTTGTCAACGCTATGCTAAATAAATAAATAATTTAAACAAACATAATGCATTAAATCAGTGATGTATAATTTTACAATAATGTTAGTGTTAATCAATTACATCAAACTGACTCTCTAGGTTGTTGAAGCGGACAGTTGTTGAAGCTGACACCCTGGGATCCTTCAAGAAGCTGCTTGATGAGATTCTGGGATCAATCAGCTACTAACAACCAAACAAGCAAGATGAGCTGAATGTCCTCCTCTCCTTTGGAAACTTTCTTATGTTATTCTTATTTTAAGCAATTATGTATCTTATTTCTAACAGCAAAGTACAAATACATTTTCCATTTATAATATCTCTTCATTGAAACAGTTAAGTGCGCCCCCATGTGTCTGTAATGAGAAGTACAACACGATGTGATGAATGCGCTACTGAGACACGCAGTCTGGCCGCCCTTTTTAACAGCCCTTTCTTCGATAGCTCAGTTTTAGAGCGGAGGACTGTAGTGGAAAAACACGCACATCCTTAGTTCGCCGATTCAAAAGCCATAATTTTTTTTACCAAATATATGATCACTGTTTTAATACAGTATCTTTAATAGAGAGTAAAGTTGCACTAAATTATACAGCGATTTAAGCCAAGATGGCCGACACAGGGATACAGTTTCTTAGCTTCCTCCATGTTCGTTTGCTTGTCAAGGTAACAGCGCCCCCAGTGTTAAGTATTGTCTTCTCTTACGACAATACTAAAAAGGGCTCGTTCTGTAATGTTTAGTTTTAGGTATATTTTTGAATACTGGTAACATTTTACTAGACATTCTTGTAAATGTCGTATGTTATAAATATTGATTAGAAAAATAAAGAAACAAAAACGTTTCTCCCCGTCGGGGAATTGAACCCCGGTCTCCCGCGTGACAGGCGGGGATACTGACCACTATACTAACGAGGAGGAGATGTTTAAATTCACTATCGATAGGATTCTGAAGGCGTGTAATTCACTCAATGAATTACACAGCTGTGCGTATGTGTAGAATCTAAACATGCAGCACTGCCCTCTGAAGCTCTCAAAACAACTTCTGTGAGATTGTATTTGTTGTATTGCTTATTGAACAACAAACGATACTTTCATTGTAACCGTTTTGTTTTCCATTACAGGTGGTAACATCATTATTAACAATGTATATGTATATATCAATACATTTTGTCTGGAAACTAGCCCATTTAATCCGAGATCATTTTAATGAGAATTGATTGTATTTAGTGTGAATTTCATCAATAACACAGCCCTATATGTTTATATGGTACCTGTGGGAGGTATTCGGTAGGCGGCGCCAGCGCTGTAACAGACAGGCTGCTACAATGTTACAGCGTCTGTAAATAATAACACGGAAGTACGCAGTCCCTGTGTCTGGGTGGAGAAACATGGCTACCGTAGTTTAAGAGCTGAACTCGTTCACATGCTGTGCTTAGTGTGATCAACAACGGCGAGTGTTCAACTCAGACGATTGCTGTTATAACTTTTACAGTTGAGACGTCTTCACTTCACCAGAGTATAAACGAATTCAGCGTGTTTATGAGACCCGTCTCTGAAATGAAAGAAGAGATGGATATCTGCGCATCCTCCGCGTCTCTCCTTGAGGAAGAACTCGCCTCTGCTATCGAGCCTGCAGTGAAAGCGGCTGTGCTGAGCGTCATGTCTGCGTTAGCAAAGTTCGTGGACAGTAAATGTGCAGTTTTCAATCTCAGACTGGACGAAAGAGACCAAGAATTTGAAAGCGTGAGATTGCGATTGGAAATAGCGGAGAGCGAGTTGAAAGCAATGCGAGACGGAGAATACACGAACACTGGCGATAAGAACTTCACCCAATCTCTCACAAACACTGACACACAATACCACGGGAGCGACAGTATTATTGCTCACGGTCTGCCGGCGCGGGATTTCTCCACTCTTCCAGTTCAGCCAGTCAGGGATCCGGTGCCTGCAGTCCACACCGCACTGAAAAACTCCCGGGTTTTAATACAGGAGGATGGAAGCTATTCCGAGCAGGACCTGCTGATGCGAGGTGATGACTCTGAACAGAGAGACCACACAAGCACAGCGGGGTGGAGAAGAGCACTGAAAGGTAAGGAGATCATATTTCAATCTATCAGTTCTCACTGTTCTGTGCACACAGCGTTAACAAGGAGGGAGGGAAAGAGTAAACAAATAGGCTATTGCCCCTTAATTGCTAATATCTTGGTATCTTTGAGTAGCTTATTTTCTCCTCTTTCAATGTATTTGAAGAATGTAACAATCAAGCCTTCTCACAAGTGCAGTTGTGGCCCACAATGTTATATTGCCAGTTTCCCCCACTCAGGCAACTTGCCTCCTCTTAAAATATATACAAAATATTTAAATTACAAATCCGTCCCAGTGGTGCAGTGGTACCCCAATGAGGAATGATTGGGTGTCACGATTGGTCTTCATTTTAGAACCAAAATAGTTTGTGCAAGAGTGGCAGCTCAGGATCTGAGGGGCCAATTCAACACTCCTCACATTATAATGACAGGTTACTGCATGTGCAATCTAGAATGAACCCAGTTTATTATGTAGATTTTACAGTGTTTCACTCTTCTCTCTGATACAGGTCCTGCAGAGAGAAATGCTCTCCCTCATGCTGAGGAAGGGTCAAAGGCAGAATCAGTTCCCATTCAAGAGGAGCTCTTTGACCAGGAATGGTGCAGGAGTCCAGAGCAGGCTACAGAGCTGACATCTATTGAAGGGGAGGAGGAGAAACCTAAACTAGATCCTGTCCACATTAATGAAGAGATCCCTGGAATTGAACCAGTCATCATTAAAGAGGAGGTTCTTGAACTTGAATCTGACCGCATTGAAGAGGGGGGTTCTAACCACTTTGAAAGACAGCAGCAAATTCACACAGGAGAGAAACTGCATCTCTATACTGTGTGTGGGAAGAGTCTCAGTACATCAACAGATCTGAAAAGACACCGTCGCTTTCACACAGGAGAGAAGTTACACCATCTTAAAACACACCAGCAAATTCACTATGGAAAGAAGCTGTATCACTGTAGTGGAGGTGAAAAGAGTTTCACTCAGTTAGGAACCCTGACATTGCATCAGCGAATGCACACAGGAGGGAAGCTGTATCGCTGCACTTACTGTGCAAAGGATTTTAATACAGCAGAAGAGCTCAAAATACACCATAGATCTCATACAGGAGGGAAACCATATCGCTGCACTGAGTGTGAGAAGGGTTTCAAACAAGTATCCCACCTTAAAGCCCACCAGCGAATTCACACGGGAGAGAAACCTTATAGCTGCACAGAGTGTGAGAAGAGTTTCAAACAAATATCCCACCTCAAATCCCACCAGCGAATTCACACAGGAGAGAAGCCGTATAGCTGTGATTACTGTGGGAAGAGATTCAATCGGGCAGGAAATCTGGTGTCACACCTTCGAGTTCACAGAGGGAAGCAGTCGGCTCACTGTGCCCAATAAGAGAGATTTTATTTTCCACTCGCAGTTGAAAAAGCACAGAGTTTTCACACGTACTTCATGACTTGTGTCCTTCTAGTATATATTTCTCCTGTTGAACTGTAACTTAATTGAGACCATAGGCACCTAACTGATAGAGCACAGGGTAGGCAAACGATATATTTTGCCCCTCGACTGTTTATGTTCAGTGTAAACATACTATTATTCTATGTTTTGTTTTTGTTTTGCCTATAAACGGTTTAAAATGTAAAAAAATGGAAAGTCATTCATAAGACGCCATAAATCCAACATTAAAAATAAATAAATCAATGAAACAGCCCCTACACAAATAGTGGTTTGACCTGTAGTCCGCTCTGCACTATTTACTCCAGCTAACGTTAACAGTGGTGTGACTGCAGCAGAAGATGCTGGGCAGTTTAAATAGGAAAATAAATGATTAATTAAATATAGGCTAGGTAATTGTGAGTTTAGTTTGTTTTTCATTAAAAACTTTTTTTTTATTAAAATTAATTTTCAGCTTTCATATTGAAGCTTGTTGTGTACTACTCATTCAAGCAAACCAAGTAGGAATTTGCTTAAAACTTTTTTCAAGTCAAATAAGCGTGTTTGTGTTTAAATAATGACAATAGTTTATTCTTACTTTAAAGGCACGCGCCTGAATCGTAAGGTAATTAAACTGTTTGCTTATACTCTCCCCACCGTTCTGCGCACTGTCAGCAATGGTTAAAGATATAAATAATGTACCCGATCCGAAGCCTGAGTATTATTAAAGTAAAAAATAAAAATATTTTAAAACAAAATATTTTATTTTTTACATTTGGTTATTAGTTAAACATAGAAAATTGTCAAACTCTGTATTTACGATATCTGATTGAGTGAAGCAGAGGTTGTATATGATTTTTGAGGCCGAGGTTTCATAAAATTAACCCTTTAAAAACTATGTTTGTTAACTAGCCTCATGTGAGATTTATCAGATTGATCTATCTGGTAAAATGACAAGGCGTAAGTGAAGTAATTTCTGAATTTTCTACAGTCAAATTAAAAATTGCTTTTAAAAGTGGTCCAAAATGGCTGAGAATGCATCAGAGATCATATACAATGGGGAGGGGAGTGGAGATACAGCTGTATTTTGTTTTACTATATTTTTGTAAATAAGTTAACATTTTTTAGTTTCCGCATTGTTTTTCTTTATATTAATATAATAAAAGTCAAAGAGAAATTTGGTGTAATTTTGTGTTTTTGAGTGTGTGAGTTAAGTGTACCGTACCCACAGTTTATGTCCATTTGCTTCAAATCGTCAGAAATTTGGGTATAAACTTTCTCATTTCTGACACACAACTCCAGATCTTCCTGAACACTTCTATCTGCCCACAGAGAAACGAGAGCCTGCACTTCCTCAGCGTCCCAAGGCTGTACTTTTACCTCATCACACTCACTGCCCACCATGTTGTTTGTCTTTGTGGAGTGTACTGACTGATGCAGTGTAATGATGAAAATCCTTAACCCCGCCCCTGGCACGACTCGGCTCGCAGCCGGATTCAGATGTCTTGTGAGGCCGGAGTTTCATGGTCTGGTTCTCGCTCAGCTCGACAAATAGTCAGTGGAGAAGCACCCGTACCGTACCGAGCCCTCACGGGTCGGATAGCCAGTGGAGAAGGGGTAGAAGACCCTGAGATGTAATTGGACTTTTTGATCCTTTTGTCAAAATATACTTGTCTTCTGATCCTTGATTGTCTGAGTTATTAAAATGTAAATCCTGGGAAGGACTTGTATGATTTTTTGCAGGGATGTATATTTTAATTTCATGAATACAAGTTTCATTTAATTTATACTTACAGAGCCTGTCTGTCAGATTCCTGTTGTTCAACACTGCAGAGATTAGAAAGCTCAATCACACACAAATAAAAGCCCAATTCAAACCTATTGTAATTTTTTATTATTATTATTATTGTCATTGTGGTGTTCCATAATTAATTGCTAATCATCCCCTTGTTAAAAATTGGCAAAGGTTTTATTGTTCAAGCAATCTCACGAGTGCTGTGGTGCCCCATTTTGTTTTGGAATGTATAATGACTTGCAGTAGTGTATTTATGACCTAGTTTGTCACACTCATGCCCCTTGCTCACTAAATATCTTGTTATCTCTGAATAGATCATTACTAGCAGTGGGACAGTTGTTCTTCATTTTACCCCAAAACATGTTTCTGTAATGATGACAGCCAAGAATACCATCTTGCAGAACTCCTTATAATGAAGCAATTGTTGTCTGCCAGCACTGTATAATGTATTTAAATACAGATATTGCAAACACCTACATTATGTAGTCGTCGATTCACTGTTATGTACGAAATAGACCTCAGGATCTTCAAATTACACTAAATATTGTCAAAGCTGAAAATTCTTAATCATAACATTTGTATTTCTGTTTCAAAATGTTGCAACATATACATATAGATTCTAAATAGAAGAAAATGGTTCTACAATACACCTTTGTTTTTTAAAACTTATTTAATTTACTTTTAAAAGACTACACTCAATCTTGGGTCTAGAAAACTGTCCAAGCAGGTAATTGTGTTTTACGTTTATTTTCCTTGTTTATTTTTTGGTAAGTATAATTGTATTTTCAAAGGGGGCTTTGTTCTTTAAAGTTAAGGGTACATATGTTTATTATGTATTTTCTCTTGCCATAAATAAGTATGGCTTGTCTATTGTTGAGCGTTTTTCTGTTACAATTTTAAACACAGACTGTTTCATTCAAATGGAAGTATGTCTTAAAACTGGGGATTAGCAATGTTTTCCTGAATTACTATATTTATTGAATAGGCGCCAACAACAATCAATGACTGCTTAACAGAATGCGCACAGAATTCAAATATTCCAATCAATCATTGAGAATCTAGAATACAGTCAGCACTCGTATATCCAACCCTATAAAATTGTGACTGCAGTCATGGTTAAAGGAGTGTGATGCATATCTGATTATTTCATTTTGGCCCGTTCCAACCCTTGTCTGTTTTTCAGGAAAGGCAGAGATACAATGTCAAAAATACACAGCTGAAAGGACTGTGTTTTAAAATAAGTTGGCTACAGTTGGCTATTGGTACAGTACTACATTTTCAACAGAAGTATTGTAATTCATAATGATATGATTCTGCAAATATCATGCCAAAATGGATGACCGTGGACTGTAATAAGGTACAGACTTTTAGATCCTATACATATTGTAGCAGTATGTACAATTCCCCATTAAAGACCTAAGAGCAAAATGAAATCAAAATTTTACCCATGCACAGAACTGCAAAAAAATTAAAAAGCAATGCAATTTTGCAAAAGATTAAAAAACAGTTTCCAGAATTAAAACAATATCCAAAGTCAGTATTCAAATTTGCAGAATATAGTGCTCAATAAGGCCCTAATGTCACAGTTCACTTGCAAATGAAGATGCACAAAAGCAACTAAAGATCACAGATTTTTTTTAAAAAAAACACATCACAGTATCTAAAACTGTTAATAATTAACGTTTACATTACCGTAGCTTGTCTCATTCACTTTGTTTTTTCAGCATTTTTTGGTCATGTGAAATTGGAGGAAGTGCTGTGAACTGTACAATAAAGAGAGACTGATTTGGCATACGAGAAAAAAAGCAGACTGTCATGGTTAAACAAGTACATTTTAACATTGAAAAATGGGTTTTGTATCAGAAAACTGGTCAGAAATCGCGTGTGATGGGTAAGTGCATTAATTTGGGACAGATCTGAGTGCTGACTGTATAACCAATGAAGAACATAAAGCTGCCCTAAGTGTCTTGTATCCTATCAGTGCAGCTCAGTTCCTGTGTATGGTCTCTGGTATTAGCTGTTTGTTTCACATTGTACAGTTTTTCATACTGTGTAGAAGAGTTTGAAGATGGCACGAACCAAGCAGACCGCTCGTAAGTCCACCGGTGGAAAGGCTCCCAGGAAGCAGCTCGCTACCAAGGCTGCCCGAAAGAGCGCTCCCGCTACCGGCGGCGTGAAGAAACCTCACCGCTACAGGCCTGGGACTGTGGCTCTGAGGGAGATCCGCCGCTATCAGAAATCCACCGAACTGCTGATCTGCAAGCTGCCCTTCCAGCGGCTTGTCAGAGAAATCGCTCAGGATTTCAAGACCGACCTGTGCTTCCAGAGCTCCGCTGTGATGGCACTGCAAGAAGCTAGCGAGGCTTACCTGGTCAGGCTCTTTGAGGACACCAACCTGTGTGCCATTCACGCCAAGAGAGTCACCATGATAATATTGACACGATACCTAAATAGGAATCAGATGCGGGCAGGTCATTTAGATTACTTTCACTTCCTTCCATCTCCACGCTGAAAACATTTTCAAAACAGGACATAAAATAAAAATGTATATAATAAAAATAACAGTAGAAAAATAAATAAGGGGGATCTCAGGTCCCCCTGGTCTATTTTACATAGATTGAAATTTAATATATAGCTTTGCAGGATGATCGTGTAACTGGGCAGTAGTAATTGTTGTGACTGGGCTAACAGTGTAAATGTGTCAGGGGATCTAATTGTGTAGGGGGTAGGGTGTTTAGCGTGTGTGAAGAGGTTGCATTGTGTGTGAGAGAGACAGTTTTGCAGCATGTTTTGGGGCGGGAAGACGTTAACGATTTGGGCCCTGACGCAACGGGGAGACTCAAGGATATATAGGGGTACATGGGGGCTGCCCATGTTGCTGGAGGAATAGGAGGGTATTAGATAAAAAATCCGGGCTCGTCTGCAGTCATGTTTTTTCATCTCTTCTCACCGACACAGCGCAGGATCTGTAACGACAGTCACAAAATGTACAAACAACTGGAACATTTAGGGTATATTTAAATCTCTCTCTCATGCCATCCTTTCATCAATTTTCTAGCAATTAACATCATATTATGATCCGAGAGCCCAGTCACCAAATACTATGACTTTGTGACATGTTCTGGTTTGTTATTAAATATCAGATGTATGTGAGTTTTAGACGTTTTTGTAATTCTAGTCTGTCCTTTTATCATTTGACACATAGGTCCTATCTACTGACTATTTCTTAAAATCACAAATTTCCACTTGATGATTATGTATTTGTTTATTATATAATTAGCCTCAGGTGTTGGTTTTCAATCATGATAATTGTCAATAATTAGCAACGAATGGGTTTCATAAGAAATATGTTGATTGCCCAAATACTTTTGTTAAAGTATGAAATTTGTTTTTGCATCTTATTTTTCATTGTATGCATGTTATGCAATGATTTGTTTTATTTTACAATTAAATCTCGACTATAATAGATCTATTTTAATAGAAAAAAAATGAAATTATAGAAATCACCTTTTTGTGTTTTTTTACATTTTCTTTAACTGGCCAAATATTTTGTCTGCAACTGTATATATTTTTGTGATTGACTTTTGTGATCTCTGCAGTGTTGAACGGCAGGAATCTGACAGACAGGCTCTGTAAGTATGAATTAAATGAAGCTTGTATTCATGAAACTATAATATACATCCATGCAAAAAATCAGACAAGTCCTTCCCAGGATTTACATTTTCATAACTTAGACAATCAGAGAGAAGACAAGATCAGTTTGACAAAGGGATCAAGAAGTCCAATTACATCTCAGGGTCTTCTACCCCTTCTCCACTGGCTATCCGACCCGTGAGGGCTCGGTACGGTACGGGTGCTTCTCTGCTGGCTATCCGACCCGTGAGGGCTCGGTACGGTACGGGTGCTTCTCCGCTAGCTATCCGACCCGTGAGGGCTCGGTACGGTACGGGTGCTTCTCCGCTGGCTATCCAACCCTTGAGGGCTCGATACGGTACGGGTGCTTCTCCGCTGGCTATCCAACCCTTGAGGGCTCGATACGGTACGGGTGCTTCTCCGCTGGCTATCCGACCCGTGAGGGCCCGGTCATGTGCTTCCCAGGATTTACATTTTAATAACTCAGACAATCAGGGATCAGAAGACAAGATTAGTTTGAAAAAGGGATCAAAAAGTCCAATTGCATCTCAGGGTCTTATATACTCTCCGCTTCCACTAGACTGAGTCATCTTGTGATGGAGGTACAGTGCTACTGTTCCTAGTGAAGTGTCTGGATACTGTGTGCTTTTACAACTGGGAGTGGAAAATAAAATCTCTCTTATTGAGTGCAGTGAGTCGACTGCTCCCCTGTGTGAACTCGAAGGTGTGACATCAGATTTCCTGTCCGAGTGAATCTCTTCCCACAGTGATCACAGCTATACGGCTTCTCTCCTGTGTGAATTCGCTTATGTACTGTCAGTGCTCCTGAGAGGGTGAATCTCTTCCCACAGTGATCACAGCTATACGGCTTCTCTCCTGTGTGAATTCGCTGGTGGGATTTAAGGTGGGACATCTGATTGAAACTCTTCTCACACTCAGTGCAGCTATAAGGTTTCTCTCCTGTGTGAATTCTCTGGTGTCTTCTAAGGACTGCAGACAGAATGAAACTCTTCCCACAGTCATCACAATGATAACGTTTCTCTCCTGTGTGAATTCGCTGGTGGGCTTTAAGCTGCGATGCTTGTTTGAAACTCTTCTCACACTCAGTGCAGCGATATGGTTTCTCTCCTGTGTGAATTCGCTGGTGTCTTTTCAGGTCTGTAGACAGAGTGAATCTCTTCCCACAGTGATCACAGCTATACGGTTTCTCTCCTGTGTGAATTCGCTGGTGGGCTTTTAGCTGTGATGCTTGTTTGAAACTCTTCCCACAAACAGTACAGAGATGCAGTTTCTGTCCCATGTGAATTTGCTGCAGTTTTTCAAAGTGGTCAGCACCCCCCTCTTCAATGGGGTCAGATTCAAGTTCAAGAACCTCCTCTTTAATGATGACCGGTTCAATTCCAGGGATCTCTTCATTAATGTGGACAGGATCTAGTGCATGTGGCTCATTCTCCCCTTCAATAGATGTCAGCTCTGTAGTCTGCTCTGGACTCCTGCACCATTCCTGGTCAAAGAGCTCCTCTTGAATGGGAACTGATTCTGCCTTCGACCCTTCCTCAGCATGAGGAGGAGCATTTCTCTCTGCAGGACCTGTGTCAGAGAGAAGAGTGAAACACTGTAAAATCTACATCATAAACTGGGTTCATTCTAGATTGCACATCTAGTAACCTGTCATTATCATGTGTTGAATTGGCCCCTCAAATGCGGAGCTGTCACTCTTGCACAAACTACACCGAGCATCAAAATAAACTTATCACTATTATAACACATTTATTTTCGAAAAAAAATAAGATATATAAATGATGGACATTGACAAAATGTTTTTGGTTTCTTTTTAATCACTCGATCATTCATCCTTGACCATGACACGCTTGAGTGACTATGACTGAAGCATATGCACTTAATCACCTAATTAGTGAGACAGTTGGACACTGGATACGGAGTGATTTCAGCTGTTGAATTGCAAGCTTGAAAAGAAGCAATAACGAAAAAAAAAAAAAAAAAAAAAACAACATGCCACGTCTGTCAAGAGAGCAGCGCCTTCGTGCGATCGGCATGTCAGAGGCTGGACGAGGGCAGCGTGCTGTGGCTCGCCGTCTTGGGTGCTCACAGCCAGCGATTTCAAACCTGGCGAGACGGTATAACCACACACACTCTGTCAATGACCGGCCATGAACTAGGAGACCAAGAGTTACAACACCTGCCCGAGATCCACAGATCATTCCGCAGCATCATCGTGATGTCAGTTGTTAATCAGCACAATAAAAGGTCACTGCACCTGCTCTAAAACAGGGTTTGTCATTTTTCGATCACATCTTGTAAATTTTATCCAAATATTAGTGTTAAGTTTCTTCTGATGCTCAAATATAAGTGATACGATTCTTTTGATGATAAGTATATTTTGGTTGTAAAATAAAGAACAATCGTGACACACAGTCATTCCTCATTGGTAGTAAATTGATAATATTTGGGGTAACACTGCATCAGTGGGACGGATTTGTAATTAAAATATTTTCTATATATTTTAAGTGGAGGCAATTATCTATTGAACATATTTAGTTAGCAAGTTGCCTGACTGGGGGGAACAAAGCAATAAAACATTATGGGCCACCACTGCACTTGTGAGATGGCTTGATCGTTACATTCACTGAATACATTTAAAGAGCTGATAGATTGAAATATGATGTCCTTACCTTTCAGTGCTCTTCTCCACCCCGCTGTGCTTGTGTGACTCTGTTCAGAGTCATCACCTCGCATCAGCAGGTCCTGCTCGGAATAGCTTCCATCCTCCTGGATTAAAACCCGGGAGTTTTTCAGTGCGGTGTTGACTGCAGGCACCGGATCCCTGACTGGCTGAACTGGAAGAGTGGAGAAATCCCGCGCCGGCAGCCCGTGAGCAATAATACTGTCGCTCCCGTGGTATTGTGTGTCAGTGTTTGTGAAAGACTGTGTGAAGTTCTTATCGCCAGTGTTCGTGTATTCTCCGTCTCGCATTGCTTTCAACCCGTTCTCCGCTATTTCCAATCGCAATCTCACGCTTTCGAATTCTTGGTCTCTTTCGTCCAGTCTGAGATTGAAAACTGCACATTTACTGTCCACGAACTTTGCTAATGCAGACATGACGCTCAGCACAGCCGCTTTCACTGCAGGCTCGATAGCAGAGGCGAGTTCTTCCTCAAGGAGAGACGCGGAGGATGCGCAGATATCCATCTCTTCTTTCATTTTAGAGACGCGTCTCATAAACACGCTGCGTTCGTTTACTCTGGTGAAGTGAAGACGTCTCAGCTGTAAAAGTTATATCAGCAATCGTCTGAGTTGAACACTCGCTGTTGTTGATCACACTAAGCACAGCATGTGAACGAGTTCAGCTCTGAACTACGGTAGCCATGTTTCTCCACCCAGACACAGAGACTGTGTACTTCCGTGTACAGACTCCTGTAACATTGTAGCAGCCAGTCTGTTACAGCGCTGGCGCCGCCTACCGAATACCTCCCACAGGTACCATATAAACATATAGGGCTGTGTTATTAATGAAATTCGCAGTAAATACAATAAATTATCGGATTAAACGGGCTAGTTTCCAGACAAAACTTATTGATATATATATATATATATATATATATATATATATATATATATATATATATATATATATATATATATATATACATTGTTAATAATGATGTTATGAAAGGTAATGGAATGGAAAGCTAAACGGTTACAATGAAAGTATCGTTTGTTGTTCAAAAAGCAACACAACACATACAATCTCACAGAAGTTGTTTTGAGAGCTTCAGAGGGCAGTGCTGCATGTTTAGATTCTACACATACGCACAGCTGTGTAATTCATTGAGTGAATTACACGCCTTCAGAATCCTATCGATAGTGAGTTTAAACATCTCCTCCTCGTTAGTATAGTGGTCAGTATCCCCGCCTGTCACGCGGGAGACCGGGGTTCAATTCCCCGACGGGGAGATACTTTTTTTCTGTTTAATTATTTTTCGAATCAATATTTATAACATAATAACTTTACATTACTGTCTAATAAAATGTTAGCAGTTTTCAAAAATATACCTTCAAATAAATATTACTGAACGAACGAGACATATACAGTATTGTCGTAAAAAGAAAACAATACTCAACACTGGGGGCGCTGTTACCTTGACAGCCAAACGAACATCGATCTGATATAAAGTAAAAAAAAAAAAAAAACGTTTTGATTTGAACCAGAGACCTACAGGATGCCCATGTCTCTCCACTACAGTCCTCCGCTCTACCAACTGAGTTATCGTTGGCAGGTCTGTAACACAGGACGGCCAGACTGTATGTATTGTTGTATTATACAACGCTGGGACATTTGAAATTAAAGCGAACAGCTTTTCCTCCATTATATTTTTTTTATTTCTTCCTCGGAAAGGAACCTCCTACTTTTCCCTGAGTGGCTGTTGGTGGGTTACGTCACGACAGGCGTGGCGAAAATTGAAAATACTTTATCTCTTGCGCGTCACTCTGCCGCTGCGCGTAACCGCCTTCATTGAAAACCATAGCTTTTGCCGCGCGATAGTGCGGCGCCGGTTCAGGTGTGAACGTCCCTTAACGCATTCAAATCAGCTTGTGGTACTTCTCGTTACAGACGCATGGGGGCGCAATTGACTGTTTCAATGCAGCCATTTTAAATGAATAATGTATTTAACAAACAACGGAATATAATTTCTATCGAAAAAAATACAATAAATTCATGAATATGAATGTTTCGGAAAATTGTACCCCAATTACCTTTAACCCGAGTAACACAGGCTCAGATTTGTGCTCACATGAAAAACCTTCCTAATATATGTGTTCTTTATGGATGCAAACTAAACAAAAGAACTTCGAAAACGTTTATCTAGATTTGATTTTACGGAAATTATATATATATGTGTGAGTAGAAATAAAATTAACATCCTAACCCAAAAGAGCATTTCCCCATACCACACAAAATAAATAAAAAAGTAATTTTAAGCTTTCGTTTGATGTTGTTGGTGGCTCTGAAAAGAGCCTTTATGTTCAAATGTAGCCGATGAAAATCCTTAACCTCCGAATCCGTACAGAGTGCGACCCTGGCGCTTCAGCGCATACACCACATCCATAGCGGTGACGGTCTTTCTCTTGGCGTGCTCAGTGTAGGTGACGGCATCCCGGATCACATTCTCCAGAAACACCTTCAACACCCCGCGGGTCTCTTCATAGATCAGCCCGGAGATTCGCTTCACTCCTCCGCGGCGAGCCAGGCGGCGGATAGCAGGCTTGGTGATGCCCTGGATGTTATCACGGAGCACTTTGCGATGACGCTTGGCGCCTCCTTTCCCGAGTCCTTTACCGCCTTTGCCTCTTCCAGACATCGTGTAGCTGTGTATTACAAAATTAACACAATACTTAATACTTGGGTTGAGGTTCTATTACATACGCACAGGCCGGACCTGATTGAAAAAGCAGCCAGCAAAGAAGAGCGCGCACACATCAGACCCGCCCACCACTGAGCCGTGTCTGTGAGCGCGGGTTAAGCACGAAACTGCTGACGCGCATTCACTGCACAGTGTCGCTGATTAACAACGCGAATGTGGACTTATTTATTGAATTGTTATTTTTTTTCAGTTGTTTTAAATACATGCATTACAAAGACAAAAGCAGCAGCTGGGCAGATTCATTAAACGCTTCAAAATAAGTTTAACTTTTTTTCTACATAATGATTACTTATTTTCGTGTGTATCGTAGTTGTATTTGTGCAGAGGCGAAACCTTGTTTATACACACACAGAGTACATTACGAAACTGACAACTTATTTTTGGTTCTCACAAAAAGACAGAGGTAAACCTCGGCTTGTTTACAAGCACTGATGTACGGGTTCGGGTAGCGATTGCGCTCCCACCACCTTTATTTCCAAGAAGGTCTGGATGTGGGAGAGGGTGGCGGTTCAATAACTCAGACAAGAGAGTACATTCAACAATAACTTTTATTGAACTCAGATTCATAATAATACACAAATACGGAATGGCACTACAAACACGGTACATCACAATATCCTCTAAAAACATAACATACACCAAGCTTTAAAATCCCTTTATACAAGGAGTATAATGTACCAGGCACATAGTTTCACCAATTATAGGAGGATAGAAATACAGAACACGTGTATATCAAATGCTAGTGTAGAGGGTTATGGGCGTCCTAATAAATCTACTAGATATAAACACACATGACCACCGCAAACAAGCATAAAGGATCAAATACATAAAAGAACCAAACACAAGATTCTCCGTGCAATCAACTGTATAAATACAACGATAAGTCATTGAAACCAATAATAATAAATGCTAATATGAAATCCCCAGGGTGTCAGCTTCAATAATTCTCCCATAATTCTCTGTGTAAAATAAGTGGCTCCTATTTTCCGTTATGAATGCCATTTTATCTAATCTTCTTTCGTGGTCCTTCTTTCTTTTTTCATGTAAAAAAAGTCCCTTGGGTCGACCTTTTAGGATTTTGAATGCTTGAAACAGATCGCCGTGTAGTCTTCTTTGTTCAAGACGGTATAGATTCAATTATTTTAGCCTGTCTGCATATGATATGCCTTTTAAACCAATTTAATAAATACGCCACCACTAAAATATTTAAAATACTCAGAGAATGCTGTGGTAAAGCCAGGGTAATTAAATTATTGCAACAAGCGTGAGTCAGGGATAAAGAGAAATAAAACAATCCAATAAAGTAATTCTCCCAATCGATTACAATGGGATGTTCCGGCAGTGCGTGCTGCAGTGTGTTAACCGCGCCTCACATGAAGGTGATTAATTGTCCAGTTTTACAAACCTCACGCTTCGAACTTATTAAGTTGTGTTTGACTAGCCTTCTCGTTCGTGAAACGAATCGTACAGTTACTTTAAACCTTAAATTCGTCATGGTATATAAATAAAATATAGCGAAGTACTGAGCGAGCAGTTTGGTTTCGCTGGAGGATAGTGCAGCTTTGGTCACCTCAATTAAAAATGCAGTAAAGTTCCTGGTTAAAGAATACGTTATATTGTAAACACAACCCTTCTCTTTTGATCCGCTCGGTTGTATGTGTATATTTGTTCCTACTTCACTGTCAAATTGTATATTTTGTGCGGGTAGAAAACACAAGACAGGACGCTTTCATAATGAGCGGGTTGCCTGCGAGTTAGTTGAGTCTACACGGTTCTCATCATGCCAATAACTTCCGCTCTCCGCCTTTCTGTTCACATTCTCTGACACACACAAGGTCAGTGTTGCGCGTCTGTATTATTGATAGTTTTCTTTGTGTTCAACACTCTTAGAAATGGCAGAAACTGCTCCAGCACCAGCCGCCCCTGCTCCGGCTAAAGCTCCCAAGAAGAAGACCGCGGCAAAGCCCAAGAAATCGGGTCCCAGCGTGTCGGAGCTGATCGTCAAGGCTGTGTCTGCCTCCAAGGAGCGCAGCGGGCTGTCCGTGGCGGCGCTCAAGAAGATCCTGCAGGCCGGCGGCTACGATGTGGAGAAGAACAACTCCCTCGTCAATAGAGCCCTCAAGAGCCTGGTGACCAAGGAGACCCTGCTACAGACCAAGGGCACCGGCGCCTCGGGCTCCTTCAAGCTCAACAAAAAGGCGGCGGAAGCAAAGGAGAAGGCGGCCAAGAAGAAGGCAGCTCCCAAGAAACCAGCGGCAAAGAAAGCGGTTGTCAAGAAAACAACGAAAAACGTTTCGGCAAAGAAAGCAGCGACACCCAAGAAGACTCCTACGAAAGCGAAGAAACCGAAAGCTGTAAAGAAGGCGCCCAAGAGCCCGAAGAAAGCGGCTGCCAAGCCTAAAAAGGTCGTAAAGAAGAGCCCGAAGAAAGCGAAGGCAGCGCCTAAACCTAAAAAGGTGACCAAGGCAGCTAAACCCGCAGCGAAGAAGGCGGCTCCTAAAAAGAAGTGAGCAGTTAAAGCGACGATGTAACAATGAACCCAAAGGCTCTTTTCAGAGCCAACACATCTTTCTAAAGAGAGCAGATTGTCCTTATATACATAATAAACGTGACACTCCTGCGATGTTTTAGCACGCGGTTTAATAGTGTAATATTAGAGTAGACCAATCGCTACCTGATTAAGCGTAATCACGATGAAATTGTTATGAATGTTAACGTGGACCGCTTTAATGTATTGCATTGTATGTAAAAATAATGTGATATCTTGTAACAATTTTAAGTCGCCCTGGATAACGGCGTCTGCAAAGAAATAATGATAATAATATATCTGATGTCAGATCCTTGTTTAAGTAGCCGCTCTTCTTATGTAAATATCAACCAACCAGTTTTTGATAGTTCTTAAGGAATAGAATGTTGGGGGAAAAAAAGCGAAACACTTTCATAATACATTGATAACATGTTACAATTGCGAAATGCAAAACCAATATGTAATTAATGTACACAGTAAAACTACATGTGTTTAAAGCTACTGGAATATAACACTTTCAGAGAAGTGGGTGGCTCTGAAAAGAGCCTTTGGTTTTCACTGTTTTAAGGGTTTTGCAGTTTAAGCGCGTTCTCCACGGATGCGGCGGGCCAGCTGGATGTCTTTGGGCATGATGGTGACTCTCTTGGCGTGAATGGCACACAGGTTGGTGTCCTCAAAGAGCCCGACCAGGTAAGCCTCGCTAGCCTCTTGCAGCGCCATCACAGCAGAGCTCTGGAAGCGCAGGTCGGTCTTGAAATCTTGAGCGATTTCTCTGACCAGCCGCTGGAAGGGCAGCTTGCGGATCAGCAGCTCGGTGGATTTCTGATAGCGGCGGATCTCCCTCAGAGCCACAGTCCCAGGTCTGTAGCGATGAGGTTTCTTCACGCCGCCGGTAGCTGGAGCGCTCTTTCGCGCAGCCTTGGTAGCGAGCTGCTTCCTGGGAGCCTTTCCACCAGTGGACTTACGAGCGGTCTGCTTGGTTCGTGCCATCTTCAAACTCTTGTACACAGTATGAAAAACTGTACAAAGTAATACACGCAGCCGATACCAGAGACTATATAGAGGAACTGAGCTGTCCTGATAGGCTGTGACACATTAGGGCGGGTTTATTTTCCTCATTGGTTATATTCCAGATTCTCAATGATTGATTAGAACATTTGAATTCTGCGCGCATTCTGTTAAGCAGTCATTGTTTCTGAGCTGTTGGCGCCTTTTTTTAATGAATGTAGTCATTCAGGAACATATTACTAATCCCCCGTATTAAGAAATACATTCCATTCAAACTAAGCAGGCTGTTTTTAAAACGAAAACGAAAAAACCCTCAATAATAGACAAGCAATACTTATTTATGGCGAGAGAAAATAGATAATAAACACACAGAAATAATCCAAACATGTACCCTTAACCCTAAATAAAAGAGCCCCATTAAAACATATATACAATCATACTTAATAAAAAAAAAAAAAAAATATCGTGATCGGCCACTTCTGGAACTTAGATCGAGTGTATATACCAGCAATAAAAACTAAAACACGAGGGGGTGCATTTCCAGATGGAAGCATATTTCAACGTAGCTCAATCAGACAAAGCAAACCTCTAAATTGATATTGTATCGTACTGTCTCCTTGTAAGGAACGTGGTGATTATGTGGGAATGTCAGCAACACGCGCTGTACACTGCGGCGGGTATGTGTTTGATGTAGCGATAAAGAGATACTGTAACGCTGTACTACTCCCAGAAAGTATTCATTGTTGCAATTCATGACTTGGTATTACTCGCACATGGACTGAACAGAAACAGATTAAATAATTACATTCGTCACCTGGAAGTGTATTTGAATGTAACTCTAAGGGAAACAAACTAAACCAGTACATTATTATCGTGTAGCAGTTTCCTGCTCAGGAACGTGGCATTGATGTGGGGAATATCAGCAACACTCGCTGTTGAAAAGCCTGTGTTTGATATCGTTCTGAACAGATACATGGTAACGCTGCACTACCACACACACACACACTATTAATTGCTGCAATTCTGACTGTTTAGTATTGTTCATACAAGAAACAGATTCGATGCGCTTTCATAGAAAAAGTGGGTGGCTCTTAAAAGAGCCTTTGGGGTTTTAGAAGATCTTAAAAGCGGCGTCCGAGTGATTTATTTCTTGGCTGGCTTCTCGGTTTTCTTGGGCAGCAGCACGGCCTGGATGTTGGGCAGCACTCCGCCCTGAGCGATGGTGACGCCTCCCATCAGCTTGTTGAGCTCCTCGTCGTTGCGGACAGCGAGCTGCAGGTGACGCGGGATGATTCTGGTTTTCTTGTTGTCCCGGGCGGCGTTCCCGGCCAGTTCCAGGATTTCAGCAGTCAGGTACTCGAGCACAGCGGCCAGATAGACCGGGGCTCCAGCGCCGACACGCTGGGCATAGTTTCCCTTCCGCAGCAGCCTGTGGACACGGCCGACTGGGAACTGCAGTCCTGCCCTGGAGGAGCGAGTCTTTGCCTTAGCACGGGCTTTACCACCGGTCTTTCCTCTTCCAGACATCTTCACTGTAATTTAGAATAACAATAAATGCGCGTCTGCTCTCCTGCTCTTTTATACACAACGACTCATTCGTGATTGGACTAATTTGGTGCAAAACTTATTATAATGTTAAAGACGTCACAGTGGATGAGGGCGGGCAGAATTTTATTTGCCTGTCTCTGATTGGCTGTTTTCCCTGCCCGCTGTTTCTGGTTTGGCGCTGTTCTGCTGCTGTTTGTCTTTTGTTTTCGTCTTGGCGCCTCATTTTTAAATTGGAACACAGTGTAACAAAATGTGACCGTTTAGAAGTGTTTAATACCACACTGCCCCAGTCATGTTCGAGTTGAGTTATAATTCCTAGGTTTTAGTTTACAGTTTAGAGTTCTGTGCACTTCAGTTAACCAGAAAGCGGACATTGTTGACAGTCCGGTTTGTTTGCATTGTGTAATGGTATATATACCTGCAATGATATCAGTTTGCCCTTTGCTATAAATATCCTTGCTATAACGTCAGGTTGTCAGACATACACTAGTGTTTGATGGAAAAAGCTTACATTCTTATGTTTATAATAATAATAAAAACAATAAAAACAATAATAATAATAATAATAATAATAATAATAATAATAATAATAATAATAATAATATAATAATAATATAATAATAAAGCATTCAACTCAGCGTGTAGTACTCGTTATAGACACATGGGGGCACACTTGACTGTTTCAATGCACTTATAATGTACTTAAACAAACTACAGAGGATAATTTGTATCGAAAAAATGACAATAAATTAATAAATATGAATGCTTCGGAAAAATTGTACACCCTTTTAACTCTCTCCCTCCCTCTCTCTCTCTCTCTCTCTCTCTCTTCTCTGGCAGCAATTACAGCTGTGAGTCTTTTTGGGTAAGTCTCTACCAGCTTTGCACATCTGGATCCTGCAATTTTTGCCCATTCTTCTTGGCAAAATTCCTCAAGCTCTGTCAAGTTGGATGGGCACCGTTGGTGAACAGCAATTTTCAAGTCTTCCCACAGATTCTCAATTGGATTGAGGTCTGGGCTTTGACTGGGCTATTCTAAGACATTCAGGTTCTTGTTTTTATACCACTCCAGCTTTGACTGTGTGTTTAGGGTCATTGTCCTGCTGGAAGGTGAACCTCCGCCCCAGTCCCAGGTCTCTTGCAGACTGAAACAGGTTTTCTAGAATTTCCCTGTATTTGGCTCCATCCATCTTGCCCTCAATCTTGACCAGTTTCCCAGTCCCTGCAGATGAAAAGCATCCACATAACATGATGCTGCCACCACCATGCTTCACCGTGGGGATGGTGTTCTCAGGGTGATGAGCAGTGTTGGCTTTGCGCCACACATAGTGTTTTGCGCTAAGGCCAAAAAGTTCAATTTTGGTCTCATCAGACCAGAGAACCTTTTTCCACATGTTTGCTGTGTCTCCCACATGCCTTTTGGCAAAATCCAAATGGGATATGATAAGGGTTTTTTTCAGCCATGGCTTTCTTCTCGCCACTCTTCCATAAAGCCCTTTGTGGAGCGTCCGGGTTATAGTTGTCCTATTGACGGTTTCTCCCATCTCAGCTGTGGATCTCTTCAGCTTCTTCAGAGTTACCATTGGCCTCTTGATTGATTCTCTAACTAATGCCCTCCTTACCTGGTCACTGAGTTTGGTGGACGGCCTTCTCTAGGCAGAGTCGCGGTTGTGCCATATTCTTTCCATTTTTTAATAATGGATTTAACGGTGCTCCGGGGGATGTTCAAAGTTTGGGATATTATTTTATAACCCAACCCTGATTGGTGCTTCTCCAGAACATTATCCCGGACTTGTTTTGATAGCTTCTTGGTTTTCATGATGCTGTTTGTTTAGATATGCTCTCTAACAAACTCTGGGGCCTTCCACACAGGCGGACTCCATTCAACTAATTATGTGACTTCTGAAGGCAATTGGTTGCACCAGAGCTTATTTAGGGGTGTCACAGCAAAGGGGGTGAATACTTATGCAATCAAGACTTTTCAGTTTTTTATTTGTTAATAATTTTGAAAAATATGTAGATTTCTTTCCCCACTTCGACATTATGGACTATTTTGTGTAGATCAGTGACAAAAAATCCTAATTAAATCAAATTTAATTCCAAGTTGTAACACTACAAAATGTGGAAAAGTCCAAGGGGGGTGAATACTTATGCAAGGCACTGTGTGCGTGTGTGTGTGTGTGTGTGTCTGTGTGTGTGTATATATATTGCAATATTTTGGTTATTTGTACTTTGAAAAACTCACTTTAATCAAACTGTTTTATAAAGTACAAATAACCAAAATATTGCTTTTTATTTTTAGACCACCGTGCCTGTTTTAAGCTGAGTATCCTCTGGATGAGGTTCAGTAACACAGGTTCACATTGTGCTCACATGAAAAACATACCTACACATACCTATCTATGGTTTGAGTGAGATTATACAACGGCACGGAATAATACAGAAATAATTACATGTTGCCGGCAGGATTCGAACATTCGCGGGGAGATGCCAATGGATTCCAAGTCCATCACCTTAACCCAACAAGACTCAGGTCATGGAGGCCCGGTGTCCCTCCAGGTTTTGGTTCTAACCATACCCTGAATTAGTTAATCAGACCAATTAAGCTTCTAATAAGGTTCAATAAACTACTTTAGGGTGCAGTTGGAATAGAAACCTGCAGAGACACCGGCCCTCCAAAACCGACTTGTGCATCAATGCGTTAACCACTCGGCCACGACAAACAGCTATAGAACCCCACATGCAATCCCCACTTAACACTGCAGGGGACAAAGTCATTCCAGTGAACGTACTGCCACTTCTGCGATATCAGCAGGTTCTATAATTGTTGTGAAGCTGCAGCGTGTTTTTACCTAAGCCTGTTCAAGTTTCTATAACGATACCTCCTTACCCACTTCACACCAACATAATGAAATAATTAAACGAGCTTCTTAATACATTTGTATTTCATGGATGCAAAATAAACAAAAAAAAACTTCGAAAATGTGTATGTATATTTGATTGCAATCTAGATTTTACGTATATATATATATATATATATAAAAAATACAATTAACATTCTAACCCAATAGAGCATTTCCCCTTACTACACACAATTAATTGTAAAAGAATTTAAGCTTTTTATATATACTGTGGGTGGCTCTGAAAAGAGCCTTTGTGTTCAAATGTAGCCGATGAAAATCCTTAACCTCCGAATCCGTACAGAGTGCGACCCTGGCGCTTCAGCGCATACACCACATCCATAGCAGTGACGGTCTTTCTCTTGGCGTGCTCAGTGTAGGTGACGGCATCCCGGATCACATTCTCCAGAAACACCTTCAACACCCCGCGGGTCTCTTCATAGATCAGCCCGGAGATTCGCTTCACTCCTCCGCGGCGAGCCAGGCGGCGGATAGCAGGCTTGGTGATGCCCTGGATGTTATCACGGAGCACTTTGCGATGACGCTTGGCGCCTCCTTTCCCGAGTCCTTTACCGCCTTTGCCTCTTCCAGACATCGTGTAGCTGTGTATTACAAAATTAACACAATACTTGATACTTGGGTTGAGGTTCTATTACATACGCACAGGCCGGACCTGATTGAAAAAGCAGCCAGCAAAGAAGAGCGCGCTCACATCAGACCCGCCCACCACTGAGCCGTGTCTGTGAGCGCGGGTTAAGCACGAAACTGCTGACGCGCATTCACTGCACAGTGTCGCTGATTAACAACGCGAATGTGGACTTATTTATTGAATTGTTATTTTTTTTCAGTTGTTTTAAATACATGCATTACAAAGACAAAAGCAGCAGCTGGGCAGATTCATTAAACGCTTCAAAATAAGTTTAACTTTTTTTCTACATAATGATTACTTATTTTCGTGTGTATCGTAGTTGTATTTGTGCAGAGGCGAAACCTTGTTTATACACACACAGAGTACATTACGAAACTGACAACTTATTTTTGGTTCTCACAAAAAGACAGAGGTAAACCTCGGCTTGTTTACAAGCACTGATGTACGGGTTCGGGTAGCGATTGCGCTCCCACCGCCTTTATTTCCAGGAAGGTCTGGATGTGGGAGAGGGTGGCGGTTCAATAACTCAGACAAGAGAGTACATTCAACAATAACTTTTATTGAACTCATTTTAATAATAATGCACAAATACGAAATGGCACTACAAACACGGTACATCACAATATCCTCTAAAAGCATAGCATACACCAAGCTTTAAAATCCCTTTATCCAAGGAGTATAAAGTACCAGGCACATAGTTTCACCAATTATAGGAGGATAGAAATACAGAACACGTGTATATCAAATGCTAGTGTAGAGGGTTATGGGCGTCCTAATAAATCTACTAGATATAAACACACATGACCACCGCAAACAAGCATAAAGGATCAAATACATAAAAGAACCAAACACAAGATTCTCCGTGCAATCAACTGTATAAATACAACGATAAGTCATCGAAACCAATAATAATAAATGCTAATAAGAAATCCCCAGGGTGTCAGCTTCAATAATTCTCCTATAATTCTCTGTGTAAAATAAGTGGCTCCTATTTTCCGTTATGAATGCCCTTTTATCTAATCTCCTTTCGTGGTCCTTGTTTCTTTTTTCATGTAAAAAAAAGTCCCTTGGGTCGACCTTTTAGGATTTTGAATGCTTGAAACAGATCGCCGTGTAGTCTTCTTTGTTCAAGACTGCATAGATTCAATTATTTTAGCCTGTCTGCATATGATATGCCTTTTAAACCAATTTAATAAATACGCCACCACTAAAATATTTAAAATACTCAGAGAATGCTGTGGTGAAGCCAGGGTAATTAAATTATTTGAACAAGTGTGAGTCAGGGATGAAGAGAAATAAAACAATTCAATAAAGTAATTCTCCCGATCGATTACAATGGGATGTTCCGGCAGTGCGTGCTGCAGTGTGTTAACCGCGCCTCACATAAAGGTGATTAAATGTCCAGTTTTACGAACCTCACGCTTCGAACTTATTAAGTTGTGTTTGACTAGTCTTTTCGTTCGTGAAACGAATCGTACAGTTACTTTAAACCTTAAATTCGTCATGGTATATAAATAAAATATAGCGAAGTACTGAGCGAGCAGTTTGGTTTCGCTGGAGGATAGTGCAGCTTTGGTCACCTCAATTAAAAATGCAGTAAAGTTCCTGGTTAAAGAATACGTTATATTGTAAACACAACCTTTCTCTTTTGATCCGCTCGGTTGTATGTGTATATTTGTTCCTATTTGACTGTCAAATTGTATATTTTGTGCGGGTAGAAAACACAAGACAGGACGATTTCATAATGAGAGGGTTGCCTGTGAGTTAGTTGAGTCTACACGGTTCTCATCATGCCAATAACTTCCGCTCTCCGCCTTTCTGCTCACATTCTCTGACACACAGAAGGTCTGTGTTGCGCGTTTGTATTATTGATAGTTTTCTTTGTGTTCAAAACTCTTAGAAATGGCAGAAACTGCTCCAGCACCAGCCGCCCCTGCTCCGGCTAAAGCTCCCAAGAAGAAGACCGCGGCCAAGCCCAAGAAATCGGGTCCCAGCGTGTCGGAGCTCATCGTCAAGGCTGTGTCTGCCTCCAAGGAGCGCAGCGGGCTGTCCGTGGCGGCGCTCAAGAAGATCCTGCAGGCCGGCGGCTACGATGTGGAGAAGAACAACTCCCTCGTCAATAGAGCCCTCAAGAGCCTGGTGACCAAGGAGACCCTGCTACAGACCAAGGGCACCGGCGCCTCGGGCTCCTTCAAGCTCAATAAACAGGCGGCTGAAGCCAAGGAGAAGGCGGCCAAGAAGAAGGCAGCTCCCAAGAAACCAGCGGCAAAGAAAGCGGTTGTCAAGAAAACAACGAAAAAGGTTTCGGCAAAGAAAGCAGCGACACCCAAGAAGACTCCCACGAAAGCGAAGAAACCGAAAGCTGTAAAGAAGGCGCCCAAGAGCCCGAAAAAAGCGGCTGCCAAGCCTAAAAAGGTCGTAAAGAAGAGCCCGAAGAAAGCGAAGGCAGCGCCTAAACCTAAAAAGGTGACCAAGGCAGCTAAACCCGCAGCGAAGAAGGCGGCTCCTAAAAAGAAGTGAGCGGTTAAAGCAACGATGTAACAATGAACCCAAAGGCTCTTTTCAGAGCCAACACATCTTTCTAAAGAGAGCAGATTTTCCTTATATACATAATAAACGTGACACTCATTCGATGTTTTAGCACGCGGTTTAATAGTGTAATATTAGAGTAAACCATTCGCTACCTGATTATGCGTAATCACGATGAAATTGTTATGAATTAACGTGGACCGCTTTATTGTTTTGCATTGTGTGTAAAAATAATGTGATATCTTGTAACAATTGTAAGTCGACCTGGATAAGAGCGTCTGCTAAGAAATAAATAATAATAATATTAATAATAATATATCTGATGTCAGATCCTTGTTTTTGTTTAAGTAGCCGCTCTTCTTATGTAAATATCAACCAACCAGTATTTGATAGTTCTTAAGGAATAGAATGTTGGGGGAAAAAAGCGAAACACTTTCATAATACATTGATAACATGTTACAATTGCGAAATGCAAAACCAATACGCAACTAACGTACACAGTACAACTACATGTGTTTAAAGCTAATGGAATGTAACACTTTCAGAGAAGTGGGTGGCTCTGAAAAGAGCCTTTGGGTTTCACAGTTTTAAGGGTTTAGCAGTTTAAGCGCGTTCTCCACGGATGCGGCGGGCCAGCTGGATGTCTTTGGGCATGATGGTGACTCTCTTGGCGTGAATGGCACACAGGTTGGTGTCCTCAAAGAGCCCGACCAGGTAAGCCTCGCTAGCCTCTTGCAGCGCCATCACAGCGGAGCTCTGGAAGCGCAGGTCGGTCTTGAAATCCTGAGCGATTTCTCTGACCAGCCGCTGGAAGGGCAGTTTGCGGATCAGCAGCTCGGTGGATTTCTGATAGCGGCGGATCTCCCTCAGAGCCACAGTCCCAGGCCTGTAGCGGTGAGGTTTCTTCACGCCGCCGGTAGCGGGAGCGCTCTTTCGGGCAGCCTTGGTAGCGAGCTGCTTCCTGGGAGCCTTTCCACCGGTGGACTTACGAGCGGTCTGCTTGGTTCGTGCCATCTTCAAACTCTTGTACACAGTATGAAAAACTGTACAAAGTAATACACGCAGCCGACACCAGAGACTATATAGAGGAACTGAGCTGCTCTGATAGGCTGTGACACATTAGGGCGGGTTTATTTTCCTCATTGGTTATATTCCAGATTCTCAATGATTGATTGGAACATTTGAATTCTGCGCGCATTCTGTTAAGCAGTCATTGTTTCAGAGCTGTTGGCGCCTTTTTTAATAAATGTAGTCATTCAGGAGCATATTACTAATCCCCCGTATTAAGAAATACATTCCATTCAAACTAAGCAGGCTGTTTTTAAAACGAAAACGAAAAAACCCTCAATAATAGACAAGCAATACTTATTTATGGCGAGAGAAAATAGATAATAAACACACAGAAATAATCCAAACATGTACCCTTAACCCTAAAGAAAAGAGCCCCATTAAAACATATATACAATCATACTTAATAAAAAAATAAAAAAAAATATCCTGATCGGCCACTTCTGGAACTTAGATCGAGTGTATATACCAGCAATAAAAACTAAAACACGAGGGGGTGCATTTCAAACTGGAAGCATAATTCAACGTAGCTCGATCGGAGACAAAGCAAACCTCTAAATTGATATTGTATCGTACTGTCTCCTTGTAAGGAACGTGGTGATTATGTGGGAATGTCAGCAACACGCGCTGTACACTGCGGCGGGTATGTGTTTGATGTAGCGATAAAGAGATACTGTAACGCTGTACTACTCCCAGAAAGTATTCATTGTTGCAATTCATGACTTGGTATTACTCGCACATGGACTGAACAGAAACAGATTAAGTAATTACACTCGTCACCTGGAAGTGTATTTGAATGTAACTCTATGGGAAGCAAACTAAACCAGTACATTATTATTGTGTCGCAGTTTCCTGCTCAGGAACGTGGCATTGATGTGGGGAATATCAGCAACACTCGCTGTGGAAAAGCCTGTGTTTGATATCGTTCCGAACAGATACATGGTAACGCTGCACTACCACACACACACACACACACACACACTATTAATTGCTGCAATTCTGACTGTTTAGTATTGTTCATACAAGAAACAGATTCGATGCGCTTTCATAGAAAAAGTGGGTGGCTCTTAAAAGAGCCTTTGGGGTTTTAGAAGATCTTAAAAGCGGCGTCCGAGTGATTTACTTCTTGGCTGGCTTCTCTGTTTTCTTGGGCAGCAGCACGGCCTGGATGTTGGGCAGCACTCCGCCCTGAGCGATGGTGACGCCTCCCATCAGCTTGTTGAGCTCCTCGTCGTTGCGGACAGCGAGCTGCAGGTGACGCGGGATGATTCTGGTTTTCTTGTTGTCCCGGGCGGCGTTCCCGGCCAGTTCCAGGATTTCAGCAGTCAGGTACTCGAGCACAGCGGCCAGATAGACCGGGGCTCCAGCGCCGACACGCTGGGCATAGTTTCCCTTCCGCAGCAGCCTGTGGACACGGCCGACTGGGAACTGCAGCCCTGCCCTGGAGGAGCGAGTCTTTGCCTTAGCACGGGCTTTACCACCGGTCTTTCCTCTTCCAGACATCTTCACTGTAATTTAGAATAACAATAAGTGCTCGTCTGCTCTCCTGCTCTTTTATACACACCGACTCATTCGTGATTGGACTAAACGGTGCAAAACTTCTTATAATGTTATAGACGTCACAGTGGATGAGGGCGGGCAGAATTTTATTTGCCTGTCTCTGATTGGCTGTTTTCCCTGCCCGCTGTTTCTGGTTTGGCGCTGTTCTGCTGCTGTTTGTCTTTTGTTTCCTCTTGGCGCTCATTTTTAAATTGGAACACAGTGTAACAAAATGTGACCGTTTAGAAGTGTTTAATACCACACTGCCCCAGTCATGTTCGAGTTTAGTTATAATTCCTAGGTTTTAGTCCACAGTTTAGAGTTCTGTGCACTTCAGTTAACCAGAAAGCGGATATTGTTGACAGTCCGGTTTGTTTGCATTGTGTAATGGTATATATACCTGCAATGATATCAGTTTGCCCTTTGCTATAAATATCCTTCCTATAACGTCAGGTTGTCAGACATACACTAGTGTTTGATGGAAAAAGCTTACATTCTTATGTTTATTTAAAAAAAAATGTTTGTAAGTCGGCCTGGATAAGGGCGTCTGCTAAGAAATTAATAATAATAATAATAATAATAATAATAATAATAATAATAATAATAATAATAATAATAATAATAATAATAATAAAGCGTTCAACTCAGCGTGTAGTACTCGTTATAGACACATGGGGGCACACTTGACTGTTTCAATGCACTTATAATGTAAGTCATTTCAAGACCCTTGTTCTTCAGCACACTGCCCCTCCTGCCTCCAATCCCTAGTGACTCTCCCTACACCCTCTCTGCATTTGTAAGATTTACAAGTATTTGCTTCACATGTGAATGCAGATGTACTCAACCCTGGTAGTGAGTAGTTTAAAAAATGAATCAAACAAATAAAAAAAGAAAACGTTATTTAAAACCACAAGAGGAACGAGTTTCCTGATCGGTGTATTTTCTGCAGCTTCTGTGCATGATGGCTGCTGACACTGCCTTTACTTAAACAAACTGGTCAGCCAACAGCGTGTGTTTTCTGCTGCAGTGTAGAATGGTACGCAGTGCAGTGATGGAGTTCAGGAGGCTGTTATCTTTGCAGGACCCTCTAGAATATCAGGATGAGAAAATTAAGAATGTATGAACACTTTCCATTCCCTTCCTGGGCAAGAACAGGACATGAAAATGTAGTTTAAGCTTCTACTGTAAAGTAATAGCTGTCACACTTGGATTCCCTGAATTGAAATAAATCACCCCTTTTGCAGTGCAGTCTTTGAGAAGTAAATTAAATAGCTGAGTCTTAAAAACAAAGGTGTATTGCAGAACCATTTTATTCTATTCAGAGTCTATAATACCGTATGCCTATATTTACCTGGAAATTACAGGTTAACATAACCAATATGCATCTTTTGTAACAGGTACAAGCATACATATTATATAAGAACATAAGAACGTTTACAAACGAGAGGAGGCCATTCAGCCCATCTTGCCCGTTTGGTTGTTAGTAGCTTATTGATCCCAGAATCTCATCAAGCAGCTTCTTGAAGGATCCCAGGGTGTCAGCTTCAACAACATTACTGGGGAGTTGGTTCCAGACCCTCACAATTCTCTGTGTAAAAAACGTGCCTCCTATTTTCTGTTCTGAATGCCCCTTTATCTAATCTCCATTTGTGACCCCTGATCCTTGTTTCTTTTTTGAGGTTGAAAAAAAATAGTTATGATTGAGAATTTCTATCTTTTACATTATTTATTATATGTAATATGAAGAGTCAACAATGTGCCACATTATACAGTGATGGCAGACAACAATTTCTTCCTCATAAGGAGTTCTGCAAGATGGTATTCTTGGCTGTCACCATTATAGAAACATGTTTTGGGGTTAAATGAAGAACACTTGTCCCACACAGTCATTCTGCATTGCTAATGATCTATTCAGGGATACTAAGATATTTAGTGAGCAAGGGGCAAGAGAGTGCAAAACTAGGTCATAATTCATAAACAAGAGCCTACTTGATAGATTAGAGTGTTTATTTGGCATCTCTGGTACTGCCCTCAACTGGTTTAGATCATTTCTAACAGGATGTCAACAGTTTATCTCCTGAATGCTATTAGATCTTCAACCAAAGCCTAATATTAGATAAAAAGGACCCTGAGTGAACAAATAACACAAAAATGTGATACATATTTCATTCATTTATTAAAGAAAGTTATGCAACACACAATGCCCCCATGTGAAAAAGTAATCACCCTCTTACGCCACCTTTAGCAGCAATAACTGCAACCAAACACTTCCTGTAGTTATTGATTAGTCTCTCACAGCGCCGTGGAGGAATTTTGGCCCACTCCTCCATGCAGAACTGCTTCAACTCAGTGACATTTGTTGATATTCAAGCATGAACTGCTCATTTCAGGTCCTGCCACAACATCTCAATGGGGTTTAGGTCTGGACCTAGACCAGGCCATTACAAAACTTTAAATTTCTTGTTCTTCAACTATTCTGATGTAGACTTGCATGTGTGTTTCAGATCATTGTCTTGCTGCATGACCCAGCTGCGCTTCAGCTTCAGCTCACGAACGGATGGCCTGACATTCTCCTGTAGAATTCTGTTACAGAGCAGAATTCATGGTTCTTTCAATGATGGCAAGGCATCCAGGTCCTGATGCAGCATAGCATCCTGTGGCAAAGTGCCCCCCCTGTGTATGTTATATGTTACGTGTTGTGTGTAAATGTTGGTGTATAGGCATTGGTACACGGGATATAAGCGGTCTGTGTTTCACGTGTGTGTAAATTGTATATTTGTATTTAGGCACGGGGATGGCACATCACATCACGTGCAAGTAAAAAGTAATATGTGAGCACGGGGAATTGCACTTTAATTAATTCACGTGCAGTTGTACCGAGATTCCAATTGAATGATTGACTAGCAATCGAATCTCGGTACAACTGCATAAAAGCTGCATGTTTTCACTCACTGGTGGTTGGTGTTCGGTGAGTGGAGAACGGGTTAGGAGACGGAGGGTATTATAAAGTAAAATAATAGTAAAAGAAGCTCACCGTGTTTGTCTGTGTAGTTCGTTTTGTCTGTCTGTTTATTTTGGCGTGTAGTGCCGTGTCCTGTTTTGTGTTCTGTTTGGTAAACCTTTTTATTTGGTTAATAAACGCTGAGTGCAGCCATTGCACTCAGCTCAGCATCACCACCGTCTCTGTCTGTGTGTTTCTCTCTCTGGTCTGAGTTCCTCCCTGCAGCCATCTTTGTCACACGTGGTGTCAGAAGTGGGATAACAGCGCCTCCAGGGCTCAGGCCAGAGCGGGAACCGCAGTTTTTTGTGGAAAAGTAAATAAAAAAAAAAAAAAAAAAAAAAAAAAAAAAAAAAAAAAAATGGAAGGCTGGAACTGGAGAGACGGCTGCAGTGAGCTGGAGGATCTCCTCGGCAGGTTGGAGGACCAAGGTTGGTGCCTTGCCTGCGGGGTGTATGGGCACACGGTGGCTGTCTGCCCCTTCCAGGAAGAGGAGGAGGAACCAGCCCAAAGGAGGAAGGTGAGCAGAAGGAGGCAGAGAGGGGGAAAAGTGAGGAGGAAGCAGAGGGAGCCAAGGTGGTGCACCATGTGCATTGCTTATGGGCATGAGGACGAGGACTGCCCAGAGCAGGAGCCAGGGGAGGAGGAGCCCGAACGTCCTGCGCCTGAGTGGGAGGAGCCCGAACGTCCTGCGCCTGAGTGGGAGGAGCCCGAACGTCCTGCGCCTGAGTGGGAGGAGCCCGAACGTCCTGCGCCTGAGTGGGAGGAGCCCGAACGTCCACAGCCCGAGTGGGAGGAGCCCGAACGTCCACAGCCCGAGTGGGAGGAGCCCGAACGTCCACAGCCCGAGTGGGAGGAGTCGGTGCGTCCACGTCCCAAGAGGGAGGAGTCAGTGCGTCCACGTCCCAAGAGGGAGGAGTCGGTGCGTCCACGGCCCGAGAGGGAGGAGTCGGTGTGTCCACGGCCCGAGAGGGAGGAGTCGGTGCGTCCTGTGTCCGGAGGGGAGGAGCTGAAGGCCCAAACCCCTATTTTTTTTTGGGAGGGACGAGGGTGTGAAGCTCAGGCTCCACAGCAGCCGCTGTTTTTGCTGCTGAAGGGAGCCCAGCGGAGACGCCCGCCACCAGCTCTACCCCCGCTGTCGGAGGAGCCGGCAGCACCACCAGCCCTACCCCCGCTGTCGGAGGAGCCGGCAGCGCCTCCACCACCACCCGAGGGAGAGGAGCAGGAGCTGCCTCTGCCTCCACCACCACCCGAGGGAGAGGAGCAGGAGCTGCCTCTGCCTCCACCACCCGAGGGAGAGGAGCAGGAGCTGCCTCTGCCTCCACCACCCAAGGGAGAGGAGCAGGAGCTGCCTCTGCCTCCACCACCCGAGGGAGAGGAGCAGCAGCTGCCTCTGCCTCCACCACCACCCGAGGGAGAGGAGCAGGAGCTGCCTCTGCCTCCACCACCCGAGGGAGAGGAGCAGGAGCTGCCTCTGCCTCCACCACCCGAGGGAGAGGAGCAGGAGCTGCCTCTGCCTCCACCACCCGAGGGAGAGGAGCAGGAGCTGCCTCTGCCTCCACCACCCGAGGGAGAGGAGCAGGAGCTGCCTCTGCCTCCACCACCCGAGGGAGAGGAGCAGGAGCTGCCTCTGCCTCCACCACCACCCGAGGGAGAGGAGCAGGAGCTGCCTCTGCCTCCACCACCACCCGAGGGAGAGGAGGAGGAGCTGCCTCTGCCTCCACCACCCGAGGGAGAGGAGCAGGAGCTGCCTCTGCCTCCACCTCCCGAGGGTCCGCTGCTGCTGCCGTCGCCTGAGGTCATCGAGGGTCCTGCTTCGCCTGGGGTCGCCGGGGCCTCTGCTTTGCCTCGGGTCGCTACACTGTGGCCGGAGCTCCATGAAGGGGAGCTGCCGGCCATAAAGAAAGAGGGGGAGGTCAGGAGACCAGCTCCCCCAGCTGCACTTTCGCGGCAGCAGATAGTGTGGCTGAAGCCCCGGAAGAGGGAGCTGCCAGCCACGAAGAATTGGGGGGTGCCAGACATTCCACCATGGCCACCCCCAGAAACAACTTGCTTCCCCCTCTTCCGGGACTTTGGGACTGAGGGGGGAGGTGGCCATTGAGGCCATGTGTGCGTTGCACAAGGGGGGGTATATGTGGCAAAGTGCCCCCCCTGTGTATGTTATATGTTACGTGTTGTGTGTAAATGTTGGTGTATAGGCATTGGTACACGGGATATAAGCGGTCTGTGTTTCACGTGTGTGTAAATTGTATATTTGTATTTAGGCACGGGATGGCACATCACATCACGTGCAAGTAAAAAGTAATATGTGAGCACGGGGAATTGCACTTTAATTAATTCACGTGCAGTTGTACCGAGATTCCAATTGAATGATTGACTAGCAATCGAATCTCGGTACAACTGCATAAAAGCTGCATGTTTTCACTCACTGGTGGTTGGTGTTCGGTGAGTGGAGAACGGGTTAGGAGACGGAGGGTATTATAAAGTAAAATAATAGTAAAAGAAGCTCACCGTGTTTGTCTGTGTAGTTCGTTTTGTCTGTCTGTTTATTTTGGCGTGTAGTGCCGTGTCCTGTTTTGTGTTCTGTTTGGTAAACCTTTTTATTTGGTTAATAAACGCTGAGTGCAGCCATTGCACTCAGCTCAGCATCACCACCGTCTCTGTCTGTGTGTTTCTCTCTCTGGTCTGAGTTCCTCCCTGCAGCCATCTTTGTCACACATCCCCAGACCATGACACTACCACCACCATGCTTGACCGTTGGTATGAGGTTCTTACTGTGGAATGCAGTGTTTGGTTTTCGCCAGACATAACGGGGCCCATGTCGGCCAAAAAGTTTCACTTTTGACTCATCTGTCCATAGAACATTGTTCCAGAACTCTTGAGGATCATCCAGGTACTTTTTGGCAAACTTGAGACAAGCATTCATGTTCTTCTTAGTGAGCAACGGTTTCTGTCTTGCTACTCTGCCATGAATCCCATTTTTGCCCAGTGTCTTTCTGATGGTGGAGTCATGAACACTGACCTTAGCCGAGGCGAGAGAGGCCTGCAGATCCCCGACTGTTGTTCTAGGATTCTTTGTGACTTCCTGGACGATTTTACGCCTTGCTCTTGGAGAGATTTTGGCATGACGGCCACTCCTGGGAAGATTCACTACTGTCCCAAACTTTCTCCATTTGGACAATATGCCTCTGACTGTGGTTCGGTGGAGCCCCAAAGCCTTAGAAATGGTTTTGTAACCCTTTCCAGACTGATAGGCATCAACAACTTTTTTTTCCCGGAGGTCTTCAGGAATTTCTTTTGTTTGTGGCATGATGTGCCTCTAGAACCTGTGTGCTGACAACTTCACTCTGATAGTAAGGACCAAAGTTAGTCAGATTTATATTGGGCAGGGCTGACCCAAATCAGGCCTGGTTGTTAACCAAAGTACTCAAACAGCTACCCTAATTATGCCTTTAATTGGGATGAGTTAACTAGGGGGGGCAATAACTTTTTCACACCTGAAGATTGCATGTTTGATTACCTTGCACACCAAACAAATGAAAGAAGCACCAAACTTCGGTGTCATTTTTTCTCTCAGACTCCCTCTATATACTACTACAACCCACAATACAATATGACCAAATACAAAAATACAAATACAATATGAAAAATGTATCACATCATGGCAAATACTTTTTCACGGCACTGTATATTATTAAACACAATGGGGCACCACAGCACTCGTGAGATTGCTTGAACATTAAAACCTTTTGCCAATTTGTTGCCCCTCCCTCCACTCATAAAGAAAAAAAGTCAGTTCAAATACTATTTAATGGGGCTTTTATTAATGTAATTGAACTTTCTTATCTGTACAATGTAGAGCAACAGGAATCTGACAGACAGGCTCTGTAAGTATGAATTAAATGAAGCTTGTATTCATGAAACTATAATATACATCCATGCAAAAAATCAGACAAGTCCTTCCCAGGATTTACATTTTAATAACTCAGACAATCAGGGATCAGAAGACAAGTTCATTTTGACAAATGGATCAAAAAGACCAATTGCATCTCAGGGTGTTATATACTGTCCGCTTCCACTAGTCTGAGTCATCTTGTGATGGAGGCACAGTGCTACTGTTCCTAGTGAAGTGTCTGGATACTGTGTGCTTTTACAACTGGGAGTGGAAAATAACATCTCTCTTATTGAGCGCAGTGAGTCGACTGCTTCCCTCTGTGAACTCGAAGGTGTGACACCAGATTTCCTGCCCGATTGAATCTCTTCCCACAGTGATCACAGCTATACGGCTTCTCTCCTGTGTGAATTCGCTGATGTCTTTTCAGGTCTGTAGACAGAATGAAACTCTTTTCACAGTCAGAACAATGATACTGTTTCTCTCCTGTGTGAATTCGCTGGTGGGCTTTAAGGTGGGATACTTGTTTGAAACACTTCTCACACTCGGTGCAGCGATACGGTTTCTTTCCTGTGTGAGATCTCTGGTGTATTTTGAGCTCTCCTGCTGTATTGAAATCCTTTGCACAGTCAGTGCAGCGATACAGCTTCCCTCCTGTGTGGATTCGCTGATGCAATGTCAGGGTTCCTAACTGAGTGAAACTCTTCTCACATCCACTACAGTGATACAGCTTCTTTCCATAGTGAATTTGCTGGTGTGTTTTAAGATGTTGCAACTGTTTGAAACTCTTCTCACACTGAGTGCAGGAATACGGCTTCTCTCCTGTGTGAATGCGACGGTGTCTTTTCAGATCTGTAGAGGTATTGAAAGTCTTTCCACATTCAGTGCAGCAGTACGGTCTTTCTCCTGTGTGAATTCGGTGGTGTCTTTTCAGCTCTGTTGATGTACTGAGACTCTTCCCACAAACAGTACAGAGATGCAGTTTCTCTCCTGTGTTAATTTGCTGCTGTCTTTCAAAGTGGTCAGAACCCCCCTCTTCAATGGGGTCACACTCATGTTCAAGAACCTCCTCTTTAATGATGACCGGTTCAATTCCAGGGATCTCTTCATTAATGTGGACAGGATCTAGTGCAGATGTCTCCTCCTCCCCTTCAATAGATGTCAGCTCTATAGCCTGCTCTGGACTCCTGCACCATTCCTGGTCAAAAAGCTCCTCTTGAATGGGAACTGATTCTGCCTTCGACCCTTCCTCAGCATGAGGGAGAGCATTTCTCTCTGCAGGACCTGTGTCAGAGAGAAGAGTGAAACACTGTAAAATCTACATCATAAACTGGGTTCATTCTAGATTGCACATGCAGTAACCTGTCATTATAATGTGAGGAGTGTTGAATTGGCCCCTCAGATCCTGAGCTGCCACTCTTGCATAAACTATTTTGGTTCTAAAATGAAGACCAATCGTGACACCCAATCATTCCTCATTGGTAGTAAATTGATAATATTTGGGGTAACACTCCACAGAGCATGTAAGCAGAGTGGAGCGCACATAAAACGCCGCTCCTCGCTCTCTTCCTCTTTGAAACTGCTCGCTCCAAGGCTTTTCTTTCCCCAGTCCGCTCCGCTCGGACTCCACTCCGGTGTTTCTAATTCTGCAGCCAGCTCCACTCCCGCTAAGCTCCACTGTAGAGATGTGTGAACCGGTTCCTCTGAAATCGGGTACCCGGTTCCTGCTTTGGTACCAACGAACCGGATACAAACCTCAGGGATCCGGTTCCAGTGAGTAATATTATGTTTTTAGTAAAACTGATTATTAAAAACATTAAAATTTGTCAAATACATTTGACAACTATAATTGACACGCCTTTAAAATATTTATTACTGCAATAACGTTTTTTTTGTTTGTTTGTTTGTATGTTTTTTTTTTAAATGATATTTATTTCACTGAATAATTCAATCTCACTTTTACATGATATTTCAGCTTGGGATCCTAATCTTTGCACATACCACGTGGCATTTTTTTTTATCGTATAAGCTTTGTAAAACTTGCAAATAACATGGTTCATATACAAGCACACAAAGGCTTTCGCTGTTATAATAAAACTCCCACTGTGCAAATTGTATATTATTGATTATTTTGTTGACTTTACAGGGCGATTTCACAGATAGCACAATATTGTCGCTGCATCGTTTATGGATCATATCTTATGTGCACAGTGTCAAATACTTTTCCTTTGCAAAACATCTTTTGGAGCGCGCGTTGGAGTCTTTTCTCGCTCACGCTCCACTCCGCGCTCCTAGCAAAATAGTCCCGCTTCAAAGGGGCAGTGTTTTGCTTAAAAGTATATTTAAAGCGTTGCTGTGCAATAATAAGTAAAACAATGATTGGATAAAAGAAGCAAAACTCAAATAACACGTTTGAGGCTAAAATGTCCTTTGATTTTTTTACACTATATTATAACAGCGATGGTGTTGAATGCGCAGGTCGCATTCAGTAGGGCTATTTGTTTACTCTTTCCCTCCCTCCTTGTTAACGTTGTGTGAACAGAACAGTGAGAGCTGATAGATTGAAATATGATCTCCTTACCTTTCAGTGCTCTTCTCCACCCCGCTGTGCTTGTGTGGTCTCTCTGTTCAGAGTCATCACCTCGCATCAGCAGGTCCTGCTCGGAATAGCTTCCATCCTCCTGGATTAAAACCCGGGAGCTTTTCAGTGCGGTGTGGACTGCAGGCACCGGATCCCTGACTGGCTGAACTGGAAGATTAGAGAAATCCCGCGCCGGCAGCCCGTGAGCAATAATACTGTCGTTGAATTCGTGATTTACAGATTCATCCTCAGTGTAAAATGAAACGCGTTTCACCCGGTGCCTTTCCTTCTGCCTTGTCGGTAGATGAATGAGATCAATGTGCTGTTCGTTGGTGTTCGTGACAGACTGTGTGGCGTTCTCGGCAGTGTTCGTGTATTCTCGTTCGCTTACCGCTTTCAACTCGCTCTCCGCTATTTCCAATCGCAATCTCACGCTTTCAAATTCTTGGTCTCTTTCGTCCAGTCTGAGATTGAAAACTGCACATTTACTGTCCACGAACTTTGCTAACGCAGACATGACGCTCAGCACAGCCGCTTTCACTGCAGGCTCGATAGCAGAGGCGAGTTCTTCCTCAAGGAGAGACGCGGAGGATGCGCAGATATCCATCTCTTCTTTCATTTCACAGACGCGTCTCATAAACACGCTGAGTTCGTTTATACTCTGGTGAAGTGAAGACGTCTCAACTGTAAAACTCGCAGTCTGCTGTTACCTTTACAGAACTATCATCAATCGCCTTGAACACTCGTTTTTTTTACCACACTAAGCAGAGACTGCAAACGAGTTCAGCTCTGAACTGCGGTAGCCATGTTTCTCCACCCAGACACAGGGACTGTGTACTTCCGTGTTATTATTTACAGACGCTGTAACATTGTAGCAGCCTGTCTGTTACAGCGCTGGCGCCGCCTACCGAATACCTCCCAGGGGTATATGTAAACCGTATACCATATAAACTATAGATAACGTGTCCCTTTTTAATTGTTGTTAAAACACCTTTTTATCGTCATTACAGAAATATATTACTGTGGCAGTCTAGTTTGCAGAATTACATTATTTAAATTTGTACCAAAATGTTAAACAAGATGTAAAAAAATACAGATCTCTCTGAAGAAGACTGTCGCGCTGCTGTGTTTTTATTTCTTTTTAAAGTAGAACATGAAATAAACGTCTTAATTGTAGATGAAAGGTCATGATAGCCGAGCGGTGTGGGGGCTGTGTTCAGGTCACAGTCTCCCCTGTAAGATCTTAAAGCATGTTTTATTCCAGTTGGTTGTCGTGGCCGAGTGGTTAAGGCGATGGACTAGAAATCCATTGGGGTCTCCCCGCGCAGGTTCGAATCCTGCCGACAACGTTTGTTTTTATTTACTGTTTATTAAATAATTGATCTTAAAATGTAAACTGATTGATAGCTATTGTCAATAATTATGTTCATTATATATATATATAGATAGATAGATAGATAGATAGATAGATTAAATTCTTAAAATGAAAGTATCGTTTATTACAACAAATGCCCGGCTTGTGTACCATTTCATACCAGTTGTTTTGAAAACTTCAGAATGCAGTAATGCATGCTTAGATTCCGGTTAAGAACATAAGAAAGTTTCCAAACGAGAGGAGGCCATCCCAGAATCTCATCAAGCAGCTTCTTGAAGGATCCCAGGGTGTCGGCTTCAACAACTGGGGAGTTGGTTCCAGACCCACATAATTCTCTGTGTTAAAAACGTGCCTCCTATTTTCTGTTCTGAATGCCACTTTTTCTAATCTCAGTTTGTGACCCCTGGTCTGTGTTTCTTTTTTTCTGGATGAAAAAAATAGGTATGACTGAGAATTTGTATCTTTGACATTATTTGTGTAATATGAAGAGTCAACAATGAACGTGTTCAGCTCTGAAACTGCGGTAGCCATGTTTCTCCACCCAGACACAGGGACTGTGTACTTCCGTGTTATTATTTACAGACGCTGTAACATTGTAGCAGCCTGTCTGTTACAGCGCTGGCGCCGCCTACCGAATACCTCCTCCTAGCCTCCTGCAGCGCCATAACAGCGGAGCTCTGGAAGCGCAGGTCAGTCTTGAAATCCTGAGCGATTTCTCTGACCAGCCGCTGGAAGGGCAGTGTAGCGGGTGGTACCGTGGGAGTTGGTTCCAGACCCTCACAATTCTCTGTGTAAAGAAGTGCCTCCTATTTTCTGTTCTGAATGCCCCTTTATCTAATCTCCATTTGTGACCCCTGGTCCTTTTTTTTCAGGTCGAAAAAGTCCTCTGGGTCGACATTGTCTATACCTTTTAGGATTTTGAATGTTTAAATCAGATCACCACGTAGTCTTCTTTGTTCAAGACTGAATAGATTCAATTCTTTTAGCCTGTCTGCATATGACATGCCTTTTAAACCAGAAATAATTCTGGTCGCTCTTCTTTGCACTCTTTCTAGTGCAGTTATATCCTTTTTGTAGCGAGGTGACCAGAACTGAACACATTATTCTAGATGAAGTCTTACTAATGCACTGTAAAGTTTTAACATTACCTCCCTTGATTAAATTCAACACTCTTCACAATATATCAGAGCATCTTGTTGGTCATTCTTTTCAGTTGTGTAACAGACAAAGTTTACCAAGGATTCGATTTTGTCCTGAAAGCCTATTTTGAAGATACCGTAGAGTGCAGACATTTTAACTCTTTAGAAAATAGTGGGCGGCACTGAAAATAGCCTTTTGTGTTCAAATGAAAATCCTTAACCTCTGAGTCCATACAGAGTGCGACCTAGGATGTTATCACGTAGCACTTTGCGATGACGCTTAGTGCCTCCTTTCCTGAGTCCTTTACCCCCTTTGCCTCTTCCAGACATAGTGCCGCTGCTTATTAAAATGACATAATGATTGAAATAAGTTAGGTCAAGCCAAGAGCATGATGCTTGTAGGGATATTTCAGGGCGCCAACTCTTTTCTACCCATCTCACCAGTCATGATGTTTGAAGAGGCAAAACCTACTAGTTTGAAGCAAAGGAGAGACACATACTTGAGGTTAGCATTCCTTTGTACTACTGGAAGCATTCACGGAGATCATTCTGCACAGATTCTGTGCAGAATCCGACCAATTTAGCCAATGATCTTCTAAGAATGATCTCTGTGAACGCACCCATTGGCTAAATTGGTCAGATTCTGCATAGAGTCTGTGCAGAATGATCCCCGTGAACGCACCTACAATCTTTAGCCAAAGAGCTGGTACCAACTGAACATTAATCGAGAGGAACGGTAGTTCATCGCCAAGTTACAGTGAAGAACTGCCAGTGACTCTCTATACAGTACGTATACTTTACGCATTTTCAGGGTATTGGCGCAACAAAAGTAAATCAGCCAAAAGCACCATTTCACATTTAATTTGTAGTTCCCAACACTCTTATGTGAAATGTAGAAAAAAAGTAAATACCTGTTATACAGTAAGAGAAATAAGTCACCAAAAGGAAGGTAAAAATGTCCATCTCCTTCTTTTTGTACCCCTGTGTGTGTGAGCCGATAGAGCGAGGGGATCACTATTTAGGAGCTGCCTGCGTGCAGCTCGGGGTCGTGTTGTGGTTTTCATGTAGCTGTTTGTCCTGAAGCTGTCTTTCTGAGCTAAACCCTTTAATAAGAGAGCGTCCATTTGCCTGCTGTTCAACGCTTCCATACAAATAGCAGTTTTCACTGCTTTAAACTGCATCCTGTGCCATTTCTTCCTGCTGCAGACCAGATACGCTGCCGCTACAATATATAGCAGATTGTTAAGTATCTGGAATGAGAATTGAATGCATTGATTGCTAGATTACTATTTCTAGTAATCGGATAAGGTGTTAAATGACAGTGAGTGCCGGGTGCATTTAATAGATGTAATGAGTCCTGCTTTCAATACGCTCTGATGACATGTCAAAATGTGTCAGCGTACCTGTTTTTACCTTGTTTTAATGAATAAAGTATAAATAATTAACATACTTTTTTAGATATAGACTTTTACTTTAAATCTATATTTTCTATTATATATATATATACTGATAATCAAAATAAATGAAACACTCAGGTCTAATGGATTTTATTCAAATATTTTGAACATAGATATCAAACAAAATCACGAAAAATTTGAACAAAAATACAGATCAAAGAATCATGATCAAGTTTTCAGTATGAAACGTGACACACTATCAAAATGAAAACATTACAAAGTTAGTATCGGGTATAACCTCCCTGAGCATTAACACAATTCTGGCAGCGTTGATGCATAGACCAGATCAGCCTCTGGGTAGACTGCTGTGAGATGTTCCTGTGCAGCTGCAGCCAGCTGGAGAAGGTTGGCTGGTCACGTTCACCCCACAAGTTGGCTTGAACAACGCAACAGTCAGCATAATGGTCTTGGGCTGGTGTGGTGACCCTCTGACTTCCAGGACGTGGCCTGTCCTTCACAGAGCCGGTTTCCTGGTTTCTCTGGACTAGTCTGCTGATTGTTGAAACAGAACACCTCATTCTCCGGCAACTTCACTCACAGACAGGCCGCCTTCAATCATGCCCACAGCAACCGGGTGATCTTCATTACTCAAGCGGGGCACAGTCGTATCTTTTGCTGTTCTTGCGTTAATTAAAATCATATCTTTTCAAATGACTATTTATACAGATTCTTAAATAACTAATTTTGGCATTTTTAACTAAATTCAAATAACAAACACTGAGCACCTGGCATTTTCATGAAGTCACATGACTTGAGCTCAGTATTTTGCTATCCCAAGGAACACTACTACTCAAACAATGAACAAACCTTTCTGGTCACTATTGTTATTATTAATGATAATGCAATTCCACCCACTGCTGCCCTTTGCTGATGATGTCTTTCCCTCGGAGTTCCATGCCCACATCACCTTAGACACCGTTGCTCGTGAAACATCAGCAAGTTGAGCTGTCTTGGTCACTGAAGCTCCTGCCAAACGCGCCCCAACAATTACCCCTCTTTCAAAGTCACTGAGGTCTCCACTTGCAGCCATTAGGCACCTGCCCAAACCATTTTTTCAAGCACAAGAAAAAAAAAATACAAGCCCAAATGGGCATGAACCCACCCAGTCTAACAACACTGAACACAGCCGATACCAGAGAATATATTATTATTATTATTATTTATTTCTTAGCAGACGCCCTTATCCAGGGCGACTTACGATCACAAGCAAATACAAATACATTCAAGTGTTACAATACAAGTAATACAATATACAGAGAAACTAGCTGCTGCAATTGACAAAAAGGGGTCAGCATGTTAACAATGAAAATAAAAATGACAAGTATTTTACTTAAACAGTTACAGCAACACCTGGGGATGGGTAACGCTATACTTTTCTTTAAAGAGCCTTTGAATTTTTTAATAAGAGAAAAATATCTCTTTTTCAATATAAATTCTTTCCTGTGTGAATTCGCTGGTGGCTCTTGAGGTGCTGTAACTGTGTGAAACACTTTCCACATTCACCGCAGCAATACGGTTTCTCTCCTGTGTGAATTCGCTGGTGTAATTTCAAGTTTCCTATCTGAGTAAAACTCTTGCCACATTGCGCACAGTGATACGGCTTCTCTCCTGTGTGAGTTCGCTGGTGTCTTTTCAACTGTTCTGATGAAACAAATCTCTTACTACAATCACTGCAGCAATACGGCTTCTCTCCTGTGTGTGTCCGCTGGTGTTTTTTAAGGTGGTTTGAATATTTATAACTTTTCCCACATTCAATGCAGCGATACTCTTTCCTCCCTATGTGAATGCACTGGTGGCTTTTCAGCTCTGTTGATGTACTGAGACTCTTCCCACACACATTACAGAGATGCAGTTTCTCTCCCATGTGAATTTGCTGCTGTCTTTCAAAGTGGTCAGAACCCCCCTGTTCAATGGGGTCAGATTCAAGTTCAAGAACCTCCTCTTTAATGATGACTGGTTCAATTCCAGGGATCTCTTCATTAATGTGGACAGGATCTAGTGCAGGTGTCTCCTCCTCCCCTTCAATAGATGTCAGCTCTGTAGCCTGCTCTGGACTCCTGCACCATTCCTGGTCAAAGAGCTCCTCTTGAATGGGAACTGATTCTGCCTTCGACCCTTCCTCAGCATGAGGGAGAGCATTTCTCTCTGCAGGACCTGTGTCAGAGAGAAGAGTGAAACACTGTAAAATCTACATCATAAACTGTGTTAATATATATATATATATATATATATATATATATAGATATAGATATAGATATAGATATATATAGATAGATAGATAGATAATGTGGTAACGGTATCAACACAAGAGCCATACTTACTTGTGTTTGTAAGTACTTCAAGCAATTCCTCACATGGAAAGCAATACGAACTTGATTCAGTCATGTCTGTGGTGATGTCGCTCCCGTGGTATTGTGTGTCAGTGTTTGTGAGAGATTGGGTGAAGTTTTTCTCGGCAGTGTTCGTGTATTCTCCGTCTCGCATTGCTTTCAACTCGCTCTCCGCTATTTCCAATCGCAATCTCACGCTTTCAAATTCTTGGTCTCTTTGGTCCAGTCTGAGATTGAAAACTGCACATTTACTGTCCACGAACTTTGCTAACGCAGACATGACGCTCAGCACAGCCGCTTTCACTGCAGGCTCGATAGCAGAGGCGAGTTCTTCCTCAAGGAGAGACGCGGAGGATGCGCAGATATCCATCTCTTCTTTCATTTCACAGACGGGTCTCATTGTCGCTTTGACGTTTTCTTCTAGAAAACAGCGTTCTGAACAAAAGCTAGTTTTTCTGTCTTGTCTAAATGGGAAAATCAGTTCCCTCTCTCCTAATCTTTTCAGTACTGTCTATAACCCCATTGATACGGTAATAGTAATAAACGCTGTTCAGCAGTAACCAAAAAATGCGATAAAGTTCAATTTCTCTTTCGCTCCAGATGAGTTGTTTATGCTCACAGACACGCACTTCCGTATTGTGTCCAAGGATTATGACCGTTGGTTGTATTCCCTCAGGTGTCTGTTTCAGAGCTAGCGCCACCTACCGAGCTCCGCCACGAGTCTGTAATATAATCCTACGTCTAGAAAGAGGCATAGATATTCATATACCACGACAACCTAAAACATTCTATATATCAATATACTCAAACAAATAAGATACTGAGCTCCTCCGTTACTTCCGTCCCATCGGTGCAAATTCTTAGATTTAATGAGAGTCAATGAAACATATGATATTAATATCTTTTGATTACGTTCTTTATTAATTTGTAAAATAAACTCGTTTTAAACAGATTTACAAGAATAAAATTAACTACACAACATGCCGATAAGGAGAACTATTTCAACGACCTCCTTTGTGTCAGTACCTAAAACTAATCTTACGTCACCCCCTAGTCTCTGTAAGTCACTTAGGATAAAAGCGTCTGTTAAATGACAAATTAATATTGCTATGTTACCAGTGCTACATAATTAAATGTATACGTGTCTTTTAAATATATATATATATATATATATATATATATATATATATATATATATATATATATATATATATATATATATATATAAACAAACTGCCAGCAAAGTCCTGTTTTTAAATACATTAGAATTCATAGACGTCTAAACTACAGAAGACTGTAATGCAAAGACAGTGAATTTTGAGAAAATCGAAGAGGATGCTCTGTTTGTTCCACGTTTTAAAAGTATAGAAATAAGCGCGAAGAAGAACAGAAAGCCGAACAGCGGCTTGGGGGAGGGATAGAGGAGAATGGCGCCCAGTTTAAAACAGCGGGCAGTGATATGTTGTAACCAATCAGAGACGTATGCACGCCATGACGTTAAGAACATGCTAATACACACTGCACTGTTTTGTCCAATCGAGCATAAGTGAACGTCTATAAAAGAGGTAGCACGCATAAACAGGTTTATTATTGTGATATTTGAAATTACAGTGAAGATGTCTGGAAGAGGAAAGACCGGCGGTAAAGCCCGTGCTAAGGCAAAGACTCGCTCCTCCAGGGCAGGACTGCAGTTCCCAGTCGGCCGTGTCCACAGGCTGCTGCGGAAGGGAAACTATGCCCAGCGTGTCGGCGCTGGAGCCCCGGTCTATCTGGCCGCTGTGCTCGAGTACCTGACTGCTGAAATCCTGGAGCTGGCCGGGAACGCCGCCCGGGATAACAAGAAAACCAGAATCATCCCGCGTCACCTGCAGCTCGCTGTCCGCAACGACGAGGAGCTCAACAAGCTGATGGGAGGCGTCACCATCGCTCAGGGCGGAGTGCTGCCCAACATCCAGGCCGTGCTGCTGCCCAAGAAAACCGAGAAGCCAGCCAAGAAGTAAATCACTCGGACGCCGCTTTTAAGATCTTATAAAACCCCAAAGGCTCTTTTAAGAGCCACCCACTTTTTCTATGAAAGCGCATCAAATCTGTTTCTTGTATGAACAATACTAAACAGTCAGAATTGCAGCAATTAATAGTGTGTGTGTGTGTGTGTGGTAGTGCAGCGTTACCATGTATCTGTTCGGAACGATATCAAACACAGGCTTTTCCACAGCGAGTGTTGCTGATATTCCCCACATCAATGCCACGTTCCTGAGCAGGAAACTGCGACACAATAATAATGTACTGGTTTAGTTTGTTTCCCTTAGAGTTACATTCAAATACACTTCCAGGTGACGAGTGTAATTATTTAATCTGTTTCTGTTCAGTCCATGTGCGAGTAATACCAAGTCATGAATTGCAACAATGAATACTTTCTGTGAGTAGTACAGCGTTACAGTATCTCTTTATCGCTACATCAAACACATACCCGCCGCAGTGTACAGCGCGTGTTGCTGACATTCCCACATAATCACCACGTTCCTTACAAGGAGACAGTATGATACAATATCAATTTAGAGGTTTGCTTTGTCTCCGATCGAGCTACGTTGAAACACTGCGTTATTTGCGGATAGTACATTATCAAACCCACAGTAATCCCCAGACCAGCGGGTGATCCCATTTCTCAAATAAATGAAACTGGGCTTTGAAAAAGGTTTCTCCGTCTTCCCTGGTAGTTGGTGGTTGTAATATGTCTTCTCTGCCTCGTGGTGTCTGAACCCAGTTATTTCTGTGCAGATGCACCTGTCTCTGGATCCGAATCACAGAACTCGCCTGAGCACCGCTCGGGCTGTCCACAGTCACACTTTTTTTTAATTACTTCTTTATAAAAACAATTTAGTTTAATTGTAAACTTAATCTTATTTTTTTTGTCTCTTTGCCACGGAGAAGAGTGTTTTTTGTTGACGTTTTTGCTGTATAATACAATTAAACACAATCCGTGTAATTTAATTACAGATATATAATGTTTTTTTAAATACTATAGGAGTATAAGACACAGGATTGTTAAACGCAGTGGAATGTATCCTTCAGTAGACCAGCTTATTGTGACACTGAATGACAAAGCACAAAACCGGCGCGGTCAGTAACCGTTTCATCGAATGCGCGCTGAATTTAAATGATCCAATCAATCACCGGGAATCTGGACTATAACCAATGAGAAACACACACCCGCCCTAAGTGTCTCACAGCCTATCAGAGCGGCTCCGTTTCTATATAGTCTCTGGTATCGGCTGCGTGTATTACTTTGTACAGTTTTTCATACTGTGTGCAAGAGTTTGAAGATGGCACGAACCAAACAGACCGCTCGTAAGTCCACCGGTGGAAAGGCTCCCAGGAAGCAGCTCGCTACCAAGGCTGCCCGAAAGAGCGCTCCCGCTACCGGCGGCGTGAAGAAACCTCACCGCTACAGGCCTGGGACTGTGGCTCTGAGGGAGATCCGCCGCTATCAGAAATCCACCGAGCTGCTGATCCGCAAACTGCCCTTCCAGCGGCTGGTCAGAGAAATCGCTCAGGATTTCAAGACAGACCTGCGCTTCCAGAGCTCCGCTGTTATGGCGCTGCAAGAGGCTAGCGAGGCTTACCTGGTCGGGCTCTTTGAGGACACCAACCTGTGTGCCATTCACGCCAAGAGAGTCACCATCATGCCCAAAGACATCCAGCTGGCCCGCCGCATCCGTGGAGAACGCGCTTAAACTGCAAAACCCTTAAAACAGCGAAACCCAAAGGCTCTTTTCAGAGCCACCCACTTCTCTGAAAGTACTTTTTTTCCAGTAAAAACTCGAGCTGCCCCTGTGTGGTAGTTCATTTCTTGTCTAATAATACATTTAACAGTTTGACTATTATGTAGAGAAGTATATAATTAATTTATTTTACGTTCAGTAACATGAATCTAAATTTCGATATAAAAGGAACTGCTAAGAAATAAATAAGAACTCCAAAGATAATTGTGATGAAATGGATTTGGTAGGTATTGGGTTTCCAATGCACTAGTAAAGCTAGGTGCTATCACTTGAGAAGAGTACCACGTTTATTACTGTTAAGGAAAATATCCAAACAACCCAAACTACTCTCTCACAACCCGTACTCGGTAGTGGTCGGTATCCCCTTTTTGTCATGCGGGAGACCGGAATTCTCCAATGGGGAGAATATTTTTTTGTTATTTTGCATTTTTCGAATAATAATAACACACTAAAGCGGTAAAAAACCGCTTTTTACATAATGTATGCAATTATTATTTTCGTTTACTTTCAAAATGCTTCGGCGTTTTTATTGTCACAAGTATTTACACGCTTAAAACGTGTATGTTTCCTTTGCTGTCTTCCACGACGAAATCCTTATGATCAGGAGAACAATATTCTGTTTTTTTTTTGTGTGTGTAGACATTTTTGTACGTTTCGCAAAATTTGCAATTCTGTTTGAAATTCATATTTGCATCCTCTGTAATACAGCTTTGAATCCTGCGAACTGTAATTTCGTTTTAAATCTCGCAAGCGCAGTCTCCAATAGCGACGCAGGAATGTGCTGCCGCTCGGGCGGGTTTAAAGTATTCAGAACGAATCCATGATAGTTACGACAGTGTTGAAAAGGGCTGCATCCGCACACACGCTTCCTCCATCGTCCTGTCCAGTGGTTCGTGTAATAATGTTTAGCTCGGAACATTTTAAAAGCTCGTATGTTCTAAATAATAACAAACTACGACTTATGACAAATATAGCTATAGATCAAAGAACAATCATGAAACAAAATGAACTCTCCCCGTCGTGGAATTGAACCTCGGTCTGTCCCCGAGTAACATGCATTGCGCTTGTTTTGTAGAACGTGTGTTATCTAAATATGCAGGACTGCATTCAGAAGCGCTCAAAACAACATGCGAAATTGTAAACAAGCCAGGCATTTGTATTGCTTTAATTACAATAAACCATACTTTCATTGTAAGAGTTAGGGTTATATATCAAATTGTCTAGAGATTTTTTTTTTTCAGTATTACATTATGTGTGTGTGTTTAGATTAGATAAAGGGGCATCAGAACAGAAAATAGGAGGCGCTTTTTTACACAGAGAATTGTGAGGGTCTGGAACCAACTCCCCAGTAATGTTGTTGAAGCTGACACCCTGGGATCCTTCAAGAAGCTGCTTGATGAGATTCTGGGATCAATAAGCTACTATCAACCAAACGAGCAAGATGGGCCGAATGGCCTCCTCTCGTTTGTAAACTTTCTTAAATTGCTATGTTATTTTGATAAGATGTCGTTCGCCTCCGCTAACAAGGGGGGCAGCAGTAGTTTTTGTGGTTATTTGCATTACGATTAGCAGGTCACTCGTGATTTCTGCCTCGTCTCTGTGGTTCACAGCAGCAGCCAGCCTCCCACAGGATCTTTTCAAAGCTGCGCTGGGCTGTGCAGAATCTGCACTAATTTCTGTGGGTGGAGCTGAGTGACGTCACGCAGCAGCCCTCGAAGAACGCGCATCTCCACGATTCTGTGCAGAACTGCGGAGATCTGCGCTATAACAACACGGCCAAAGTTAATGTTAATGAATCAAACTGACTCTGTATCGGTAAATAATCCAGACACATGTAAATATAGGTTTTAAAAATGATCAACCATGATTAATAAACCTAATATTTTTTATACTGGTGTTTACTCTTAATACTTAATTTGATGTGAAAATGATTCACACCACACACATCATTTAATTAAATAATAATAAAAAAACAGATCCCTATGCAATTTTGTTTATTTATTACCTTAAAATAAGTACATACACAAATAAATAAATGAGTGTGTTGTCGTGGCAATTGGTGATCAAAGAAATAATAAAGTAAAATACAAACCAAATATAATCAATAATCAATGTCATATGAATTATTATTCCATGGTTGTGTTTTCAAACGCTTCAAGGTTTGGAGACGGCGTTTCTGTACATGCTGCGTGTGACGTCAGACAGACAGCAGGCACTAGCAGCCGGCACGGCACGCTGTGGGATACCAGAACTCAACCCTTGTGTCTGGGAGGAGAAACATGGCTACCGCAGTTTGAGAGCTGAACTCGTTCACATGCTGTGCTTAGTGTGATCAACAACGACGAGTGTTCAAGACGATTGCTGATAGTATTGTATAGACACGTGGACTGAGTGTTTTAACCTTTAAATAAAAGACAGTTCACCAGAGTATAAGAGAAGGCTGTGTGTTTATGAGACCCGTCTGTGAAATGAAAGAAGAGATGGATATCTGCGCATCCTCCGCGTCTCTCCTTGAGGAAGAACTCGCCTCTGCTATCGAGCCTGCAGTGAAAGCGGCTGTGCTGAGCGTCATGTCTGCGTTAGCAAAGTTCGTGGACAGTAAATGTGCAGTTTTCAATCTCAGACTGGACCAAAGAGACCAAGAATTCGAAAGCGTGAGATTGCGATTGGAAATAGCGGAGAGCGAGTTGAAAGCAGTAAGCGAACGAAAATACACGAACACTGCCGAGAACGCCACACAGTCTGTCACGAACACCAACGAACAGCACATTGATCTCATTCATCTACCGACAAGGCAGAAGGAAGGGCACCGGGTGAAACGCGTTTCATTTTACACTGAGGATGAATCAGTAAATCACGAATTCAACGACAGTATTATTGCTCACGGTCTGCCGGCGCGGGATTTCTCTAATCTTCCAGTTCAGCCAGTCAGGGATCCGGTGCCTGCAGTCCACACCGCACTGAAAAACTCCCTGGTTTTAATGCAGGAGGATGGAAGCTATTCCGAGCAGGACCTGCTGATGCGAGGTGATGACTCTGAACAGAGAGACCACACAAGCACAGCGGGGTGGAGAAGAGCACTGAAAGGTAAGGAGATCATATTTCAATCTATCAGCTCTCACTGTTCTGTTCACACAACGTTAACAAGGAGGGAGGGAAAGAGTAAACAAATAGTCCTACTGAATGTGACCTGCGCATTCAACACCATCGCTGTTATAATGTTAAAGAAATAGTACATTTTAGCTGCAAACGTGTTATTTGAGTTTTGCTTCTTTTATCCAATCATTGTTTTACTTATTATTGCACAACACTGCTTTAAACAGCTGCTCTTTTGAGCAAAAGACCCTTTTATCCCACTCCAGCTCCTTAATTACTCATGTCTTGGTATATTTGACTATCTTATTTTCTCCTCTTTCAGTGTATTCAAAGAATGTAACGATCAAGCCATCTCACAAGTGCTGAGGTGGCCTGTAATGTTTTATTGCTTAGTTCCCCCCAGTCAGGCAACTTGCACACTAAATATCTTCAATAGATAATTGCCTCAACTTAAACTATGTACAAAATATTTCAATTTAAAGTCTGTCCCACTGGTGCAGTGTTACCCCAAATATTATCAGTTTACTACCAATGAGGAATGACTGTGTGTCACGATTGTTCTTCATTTTACAGCCAAAATAGTTTGTGCAAGAGTGACAGCTCAGGATCTGAGGGGCCAATTCAACACTCCTCACATTATAATGACAGGTTACTGGATGTGCAATCTAGAATGAACACAGTTTATGATGTAGATTTTACAGTGTTTCACTCTTCTCTCTGACACAGGTCCTTCAGAGAGAAATGCTCTCCCTCATGCTGAGGAAGGGTCGAAGGCAGAATCAGTTCCCATTCAAGAGGAGCTCTTTGACCAGGAATGGTGCAGGAATCCAGAGCAGGCTACAGAGCTGACATCTATTGAAGGGGAGGAGGACAAACCTGCACTAGATCCTGTCCACATTAATGAAGAGATCCCTGGAATTGAACCAGTCATCATTAAAGAGGAGGTTCTTGAACTTGAATCTGACCCCATTGAAGAGCAAATTCACACAGGAGAGCAACTGCATCTCTGCCTGGTATGTGGGAAGAGTCTCAGTACATCAACAGAGCTGAAAAGACACCATCGAATTCACACAGGAGAAAGACCGTACTGCTGCACTGAATGTGGAAAGAGTTTCAATACCTCTACAGATCTGAAAAGACACCGTCGCATTCACACAGGAGAGGCGCCATATTCCTGCACTCAGTGTGAGAAGAGTTTCAAACAGCTGCAACATCTTAAATCACACCAGCGAATTCACTATGGAAAGAAGCTGTATCACTGTAGTGAATGTGAGAACAGTTTCTCTCAGTTAGGAACCCTGACATTGCATGAGCGACTTCACACAGGAGGGAAGCTGTATACAGCAGCAGAGCTCAAAATACACCAGCGATCTCACACAGGAGAGAAACCCTATCGCTGCACTGAGTGTGAGAAGAGTTTCAAACAAGTATCCCGACTTAAAGCCCACCAGCGAATTCACACGGGAGAGAGACGGTATCATTGTGCTGACTGTGGGAAGCGTTTCATTCTGTCTTCAGACCTGAAAAGACATCAGCGAATTCACACAGGAGAGAAGCCGTATAGCTGTGATCACTGTGGGAAGAGATTCAATCGGGCAGGAAATCTGATGTCACACCTTGGAGTTCACACAGGGGAGCAGTCGGCTCACTGCGCTCAGTAAGAGAGATGTAATTTTCCACTCCCAGTTGTAAAAGCACACAGTATCCAGACACTTCACTAGGAACAGTAGCACTGTGCCTCCATCACAAGATGACTCAGTCTAGTGGAAGCGGAGAGTATATAAGACCCTGAGATGCAACTGGTCTTTTTGATCCCTTTGTCAAAATGATCTTGTCTTCTGATCCCTGATTGTCTGAGTCATTAAAATGTAAATTTTGGTATTACTGAATAAATAGATATTCATTTCTTCTTGAAGCAATGTTTTATTGTTCAAGCCATCACCCAAGTGCAGTGGCACCCAATTTTTTAGGAATATATAATTACTTGGTCATTTTGAAGATTCTTTTATCCAAAGCCACTTACAGAGACTTGGGGTGAACTGCGCATCACAACTGCTGCTGCAGAGTCACTTCCAATAGGACCTCGGTCTCATCTGAAGGATGGAGCACAAGGAGGTTAAGTCACTTGCTCAGAGTCCCACCCAGTGATATAATGGGTTGTGGCTTTTATGACCTAGTTTGTCACACTCAGACCCCTTCCTCACTAAATATCTTAGTATCCCTGAATAGATCATTACTAGCAATGCAGAATGACTGTGTGGGGCAATTGTTCTTCATTTTACCCCAAAACATGTTTCTGTAATGATGACAGCCAAGAATACCATCTTGCAGAACTCTTTACAATGAAGAAATTGTTCTGTCATTGCTGTATAATGTATTTAATACAGATATTGCCATCTCTGTATAATTAGTGTTCCGCATTTTCTTTTTTATCTTAATACATTTTTCCTGGGAATTTTTCATTATTTATTTTACAAATATGAAAATAGGGATTAAAATCGGTAAACATTGTGTTTTTAATTTAAACATCTGGAAAAATCAGGAAAAAATCTCAGTATACACACTTTACATGTGGAATTTGATGCGTAGCAGTTCTGGTTTCTGATTAAGTTTAATGTCCCTGGGATGTATGATGAAGCAGAATATGCAAGTCGAGGCCACATTTTCCCAAGTTACTTGGTACTGTACTTTGCAAACGTTTGGGCAATCGCTGTGGTGACAGAGCTGCTATCTGCAGAAGGTACGAACGTGATGTTTACACAAAACAAGCCAGGTTTATTCGCCTCAAAATCATAAAAAGAAAAAGAAATTGACAGAACTGGACGGTCCAAAGCATCAGGAGACTTGTCAAGAATCACACTCGACATTTACATCAATGCGTTCCATAAGTTTATCAACTAATGCATCACCATTTTCTGTCAGATATTTAAGATTAAGATTGTCAGCATTAGGCAGTGTTTTAGCTGATGCATAGACAGTACTGTCGTACAAAGTCATCGATGCATACCTCTAAATAAACAGTGGCTGTCCAGCAAAGCACAGCACTCTGACAAACTCATTAACACAGTCATTCTGCGCTCTCTATTTTATTAAAGCGCCTATAAAAGCTACAGAAATGGTTGGCCTTTCTCTCTGTTCACTTGTTTTAGTTTAAGCTGTCGCTTATTTTTCAGTATGTTCTTTTATTGTCAGCGTGAACATGTACCTCAGTGCAGCAGTATTTGCAACGCTGTGCATCCTCTGCCTCACCTGGCCCACTTCTGCTATTTGGCTTTTTGTATATTTCGAAACATCGTTTCCTTTTGAATATTCATAAACTGATTTACTTTTTCTCTCCATTCCTCATCCACTCAAAATATTTCCGTGTAAGTATTTCATTTTAGTTTTTGATCAAGCTAGTTACTATGCCCAGCCAACAGAATCAGGTGATAATGTGTTTGTAAAGCAACAGAGAACCAATCACATGCAACGTTTGAACTTTATTTGATCCTAGCTCTACTGTATCCTAGGATACAGTGTAGAGCTGCATATTACAATGTCGGAGTCAAAATAAAACAGCATTTTAATCAAAATATTGCACATTTCCTAAAAAAAATGAGTACTGGGTAAATACTGAATAGTAGTTCTTCAGTAAAATTCATAATAAACCGAAAATGCGGAACATTACGTATAATGTTTTTAAATACAAATAGTGCAGACACCTAGATTATGTTGTCGTTGATTCACCTCAGTGTGGCACACTGTTGACTCTTCATATTACATATAATAAATAATGTAAAAGATACAAATTCTCAACCATAACTATTTAAGTTTGTACCTGTTACAAAAGATGCATATTGGTTATGTTAACCTGTAATTGATTTCCAGGAAAATATAGGATATTATATCTAAATAAAATAAAATGGTTCTGCAATACACCTTTGTTTTTAAGACTCAATTTGTTTAATTTGCTTCTTAAAAACTGCACTGGGAAAGAGGTGATTTATTTCAATTCAGGGAATCCAAGTGTGACAGCTATTACTTTACTGTAGAAGCTTAAACTACATTTTCATGTCCTGTTCTTGCCTAGGAAGGGAATGGAAAGTGTTCATACATTCTTTATTTTCTCATCCTGATATTCTAGAGGGTCCTGCAAAGATAACAGCCTCCTGAACTCCAGCCAGGGATGAAATTCTCAACAAAAAAGTGCAGGTACTCATATGCACAGCCGGGTGTAAATATTAAAAAAATTGAGACAATTTGAGTGCCAATGAATAAATACTTTTAACATTTATACATATTGGTGCACGATACTTTATAAATACAAAATAAGCCTTAAACAATAACTGATCAATTATAACCAATTCACCATAAACAAAGAAGCTGAACATACTGAAAGCGTTGTATCCTCTGCATGTATCACTCAGACCTGTACTGTAATATAAAACGTAAGTTAAACTTGAAATGACAAGCATTAATAAATGTTACGCTCTGTAGTAACTGCTGTAGAGAGGGAGTTTTGTTTCAAGATATCCTAAAAAAGGGGAATGATATTATAAAAAAAATTGTATAAAAAAACAACTGTGCTATAAAAAGAATGATACAAAAAGGTCAAAGTCAAACAATGCACAATAGGGGCTAATATACCCCTGAAATGTATTATGTAACAGGTGCTACTGCTACTAATGATGTACTTGACTTGGCCATTTCAATCTCTATAGTATTCTCTGAAATCATCCCTATACATTCCAGACCCTGGGTACTCACCTACAACAGGACCTGGCCATGCTACGATAGTAGCCTTGGATTAGAACATATATCCCTGTTTCTTTTTTGTACTTATTACTTATCTTACAATAATATGTTCTGTGTGCTTCTCTTTTGTGTTTCTGTGTAGATTAATTACCATGATCTATTCCAGAAAAAGATTTTTCAGGCAGAAAGAGTAATTAACTAGACTTTTGTTTTCATTGTATCCCTGGTATTGTGGTTTCTTCACAAGAAACAAAGTGGCAAAAGACACATTTTCATAAAGTAATATCATTGCTGTGGTTTACTTCTGCCTTTTTCTTAGATGTGCGCGCAAGTGAAGACTCACATTTAACTTAAATAAACTCTTCAAAATGTTTTAGAAAAGGGGGCATTGAGCAAAGAAAAAACACCTCACCTTTTTGTTTTTCATTTATTACAGTCCTCATAACAGAAAATACTAGGATCACAACAAAACGCTGATCACTGTGCTTAACATGTACCTTGCAAGTTGGGCCCGTGTTTGAAAAGCGTGCCGCACACCTCCACCTGTATTCTGATACAACTCCCCAGTAATGTTGTTGAAGCCGACACCCTGGGATCCTTCAAGAAGCGGCTTGATGAGATTCTGGGATCAATAAGCTACTAACAACCAAACGAGCAAGATGGGCTGAATGGCCTCCTCTCGTTCGGAAACTTTCTTATGTTCTTATATGATAGTGAAAAATATATAAATAAATATCAAGTTAAATAAATACATAAATGTATTTTTCATTTATTTCAATATTTATGTGAATGTATTTATTTATTTGTGTTTTACTTTTATCAAATATATAGTCTGTCCTTCAGCAAAGCTAATTCTCAAAAATGATGTTCCTTTTTTGTCCAGCGGAGACCACAAATAGCGCTACTCTCATCGACCAGTATTGAGACAGGACATATACTTCCCTGTGCCAATAGGGACCGCAATGAGCGTTACACTCACAGGAACCCAAGCATTTTCAGAATTCAAGCTGAAAATCTCAGTATCTCAGAAGATGAATGATAGCTCGAAAAAATCTAAAAAGTCGTCCAGAGAATTCTCAGCTGGTTGACTTTATCTTTCAAAACAGTACTTATCTCAAATAATCGTGTAGCATTAGTGATACACAACACGCGTACAAACTGACGGTTGTAAGTTCAAATCCCACGTATACCAGCCTTTTTTATTTATGAAAAAAACATTTTTTTAAAATATATATGCACTCTATATGGCTTAAGGTTAAAGATTTTCATCGACTACATTATAACACAAAGGCTGTTTTAAGAGCCACACACAATATCAAATAAAAGTTTAAACACATTATTTGTATAGTATGAGGAAATGCTGTTTAAGTCAATGTTTACATGTTTATATATATGTGTGTGTGTGTGTGTGTGTGTGTGTGTGTGTGTGTGTGTGTGTGTGTGTGTGTAAAATTGCAATCAAATAAACATAACGCGAGTTTGTTTCAAGAAAGGCAGTTGCATTTATTTAAACAAAAATGTAAAGATGATGTATTAACTAGCTAATAAGGCCATTTTATTTTATTGGTGATAATTGGTTTAGGAGGTATTGTTTTAAAAACGAGCAGTCGTGGGGGGGGAGAACAGGCCGCTACTGACCTGGCAGAACTAGCAGCAATCAATGAACTAACCTTCCAGCTGTCACACCGGCGCGTTACCAGAGCGAGAAATGACAGATTATTCAACTAGGAGAAGGCATCAAGGTATACTTAGGTGTGTTTTACGACCTACTCTGAATGTATTAATAGAGGACTTGGTTAGAACAAAGACCTGGGCTGATAGTAAGGTTGCTGCCTGGCCCCTGCAGTCATAAGTGGGGAATGCATTGCTCAGAATACAGCGGCTTTGACAGCTGGTTGTCGTGGCCGAGTGGTTAAGGCGATGGACTAGAAATCCATTGGGGTCTCCCCGCGCAGGTTCGAATCCTGCCGACAACGTGTAACTATTTTTTTTTTTTAATATTACTGCTTGCCCTTGTATAATCTCACTCAAGCCATAGATAGGTATGTGTAGGAATGTTTTTCATGGGGGCATAAATCTGAGCCTGTGTTACTGAAGCTCATCCAGAGGATACTCGAGTTAAAACAGACAGTGGTCTAAAAATCAAAAGCGATATTTTGGTTATTTGTACTTTGAAAATATGTAATTTAAATATAAGTTAATACGTCGCAAAGGTAACAGCCTCCTGAACTCCAGCACTGCGCTGCGTACCCTTCTGTGCTGGTGATGAATGCAAGTGAAATACGGCCCGCCCTCATCTGCGATGACGTAATAACATTCTTAGCAGTTTTGAATCTTGTTGTCCAATCAATAATGAGTCGGTGTGTATAAAAGAGATAGCACGCATAAACAGGTTTACTTTGTGATATTCTAAATTACAGTGAAGATGTCTGGAAGAGGAAAGACTGGCGGTAAAGCCCGTGCTAAGGCAAAGACTCGCTCCTCCAGGGCAGGACTGCAGTTCCCAGTCGGCCGTGTCCACAGGCTGCTGCGGAAGGGAAACTATGCCCAGCGTGTCGGCGCTGGAGCCCCGGTCTATCTGGCCGCTGTGCTCGAGTACCTGACTGCTGAAATCCTGGAGCTGGCCGGGAACGCCGCCCGGGACAACAAGAAAACCAGAATCATCCCGCGTCACCTGCAGCTCGCTGTCCGCAACGACGAGGAGCTCAACAAGCTGATGGGAGGCGTCACCATCGCTCAGGGCGGAGTGCTGCCCAACATCCAGGCCGTGCTGCTGCCCAAGAAAACCGAGAAGCCAGCCAAGAAGTAAATCACTCGGACGACGCTTTTAAGATCTTCTAAAACCCCAAAGGCTCTTTTAAGAGCCACCCACTTTTTCAGAGAGAGCGTGTTATCTGTTTAATACTAAACCGTTTAACTGTGTCTGAGGTACACAAGGAGTTCAAATTGAAACATCAAATGATTTCTTAATATCGGATATGTAGCAATATCACAACCCCACAGTAGGTGCCTCACTCGAGGTTGATAACTAAACTTGCCGTTTAGTCTCTGCCCATTTGTAGTGATTTCTGCTGCTTCGTTAGAACTAAATATGGTCGGTGTTTAAAAAATGGTTTCTTCACGTCTGCCCTGATAGTTGCTTGTTGTTTATATCATTCTTCTGTTCCGTGGTGTCTGATCCCCGGTATTTCTCAATACGCGGACCCATCTCTCCGGCTGAAAGTGAAAGCAGCGACTCTGAAGTCACAGAACTCGACTGAGACAAAGCGTTCTGGTTCATAAGTTTGTTGGCATTCACGCTTTTAAAATAACTGTTCTTTCCAATTTATATAACTTGTTTTAATTGTAAATTGCATGTTTTCCCCTTTTGCCTCCGTGAAGAGTGTTTTTGAAGTTTTTGCTGTACAATACAATCTTTGTAATTCAATAGAATTACAGTTCAGTATATAGTGTTTTTTAAATACTATAGGCGTATAAGACACAGGATTGTTAAACGCAGTGGAAGGTATGCTTCAGTAGAACAGCTTATTGTGACACTGAATGACAAAGCACAAAACCGGGCGCGGTCAGTAACCGTTTCATCAAATGCGCGCTGAATTTAAATGATCCAATCAATCACCGGGAATCCGGACTATAACCAATGAGAAACACACACCCGCCCTAAGTGTCTCACAGCCTATCAGAGCGGCTCCGTTCCTATATAATCTCTGGTATCGGCTGCGTGTATTACTTTGTACAGTTTTTCATACTGTGTGCAAGAGTTTGAAGATGGCACGAACCAAGCAGACCGCTCGTAAGTCCACCGGTGGAAAGGCTCCCAGGAAGCAGCTCGCTACCAAGGCTGCCCGAAAGAGCGCTCCCGCTACCGGCGGCGTGAAGAAACCTCACCGCTACAGGCCTGGGACTGTGGCTCTGAGGGAGATCCGCCGCTATCAGAAATCCACCGAGCTGCTGATCCGCAAGCTGCCCTTCCAGCGGCTGGTCAGAGAAATCGCTCAGGATTTCAAGACAGACCTGCGCTTCCAGAGCTCCGCTGTTATGGCGTTGCAAGAGGCTAGCGAGGCTTACCTGGTCGGGCTCTTTGAGGACACCAACCTGTGTGCCATTCACGCCAAGAGAGTCACCATCATGCCCAAAGACATCCAGCTGGCCCGCCGCATCCGTGGAGAACGCGCTTAAACTGCAAAACCCTTAAAACAGCGAAACCCAAAGGCTCTTTTCAGAGCCACCCACTTCCCTGAAAGTGCGTTTTAACCAGTAACTACTTTACACGTAAGGTGTCCCATATATATATATATATATGTATGTGCAAGTGGTGTCCTTTCAATCGCAAAATTGTGACCACATATGTACAGTAATTTGTGTCATTTACTGAATGACCGGGTATAAATTTATAGCATATTCAAAAAAAAGTTACTGGCCTTGATTCTTATCTTGTGTGCAGAAAAGCAAAATGTTGATTGCATTTGATCAACCGTGCTAGAGAAATGTAAATATTATGAAACGAAAACTGATAACTTCGTTTAAGTGAAAAATGAACATTCAGAGTTGTTACTTTATAACGTGTATATTGCTATTTTTATTTCTTTTAAAATAACGGAGGTAATGGTACAAACATGAAAGAACAGTCATTAATAATGTTATTTAAAACATATCCAAACAATACTGCACGCTCTTAGTTGACTCCCACAGTTAAAGTAACAGATTTAATGTTGTTGAAACTATAAACCCGAATCGAGTGTTCTGTGGTGGGCGGGTCTAATGTTTGCGCGCGCTTCTTTGCTGGCTTCTTTTTCAATCAGGTCCTATCTACGTGTATATAAGAGAACATCCAGGCTATTTTAAGCATTCTGTTATTTTTTTATTACGTATATAATGTCTGGAAGAGGCAAAAGGCGGTAAAGGGCTCGGGAAAGGAGGCGCTAAGTGACGTCGCAAAGTGCTCCGTGATAACATCCAGGGCATCACCAAGCCTGCTATCCGCCGCCTGGCTCGTCGCGGAGGAGTGAAGCGAATCTCCGGGCTGATCTATGAAGAGACCCGCGGGGTGTTGAAGGTGTTTCTGGAGAATGTGATCCGGGATGCCGTCACCTACACTGAGCACGCCAAGAGACAGGCATTGACAGCTGGTTGTCGTGGCCGAGTGGTTAAGGCGATGGACTAGAAATCCATTGGGGTCTCCCCGCGCAGGTTCGAATCCTGCCGACAACGTGTAACTATTTTTTTTTATATATATATTACTCCTTGCCCTTGTATAATCTCACTCGAACCAGATATCTACACCGATATTTTGGTTATTTGCACTTTGAAAAACCCATTTTAACCAAACTGGCTCATAGTGTAAAGAACACACATATTTAAATGATATATTATATTGAAAGTATAAGTTAATACGTCGTTTTTAGGATGTCTCATTATATTTAGGATGTCTGATAACATTGGAAAACATTCATATCTATTATTATTTATTTTGATACACATTATCCTTTACAGCAATGTACATTTCTTCATTTATAAAAAGTGCGCCCCCATGTGTCTCTAGTGAGAAGTGCAACAGGATGAATGCGCTACTGCTACAGCAGTCTGGACGCTGGTTCAAATCCGGCTCATTTTACTTTTATATCAACACCATTTTAACGCAGTATCTTTTCTGGAAATATAACGAGGACGTTATAGCTTAACTACGCTCAGGCTAAACCATGCGGATTACGGTAGAGCTATAAAAGAAAGAGCGACCAAAATGTAAGGTTACCCAATCCTGCCCTAGTTTAACAGCACAGGTTCTTTTATTGGGTAGGAGCCATGGATGAACCACAAGGATAGTAGAGCACAAGCAAAATATGCTTTTCGCATTTACAAAAACAGAATATATCTTTTCCCATCCCCACAGGCAACATATGAGCTACAATTGCTATATGCGGATACACACCACCGCCAGTATACGCTACAGTGTATAAACTTCACACACAAAGTAGCAGCTTTCAAAACCTACCACCGCTCCCGGCCCAGCATCCACGCTCACACGATCTGCTCATTGTCATACCTCTATTACCATCCTCTATGCCGTCCCTAAAAAAATTATTCTGAATATTCAAAGCCCTCAACTCTTCCTCTGTAACCTCACTTCTCTATATAGCACATTCAACCATCAGATGTTCCACAGTTTCCATAGCTCCACATCTCATACATAACCCATTCCCATGCGCTCCAATTCTATAGAAATGTTCATTTGTACTTGAATGTCCTATAAAGTCTTCGCTTCGTTCTTCTTAATAAAGCTTTATCAAAGTATTCAGCTACAAACAAGTGGACTAACTGATTAATTTACACTGCGATTACCTTGCACACATTCACAGGTCTTCGAAAAACATATCAACATAATATAATAACTGTAGGGTTAACAGTACATTTCTGGATGCGACGTTTAAGAGTAAGAAAATGACTAGTTTTTTTTTTTTTGTTTGTTTTTTTAACAACCGAAATGGCGAAATTCCCCAAACTACCGCTTTGAACAGCCGCTGGTTTTGTTCAAACCTGAAGATTATGTTAAAACCGACCTGGCAAAGGCCAGTATCATAGACAACCAAAACAAGGCACGGAACTGAGATTCACAAACATATGAGGGAGCTACTGTGAATCAAGTTCCGTTAATTTGATCTAGAAACCAAAATTACGATAAGTTCCGATACGTTTTTAAAATGCTACGGGGTGGTGTCAGGAAACACACATTTGAGTTCGTTAAATGAGCCATGATTTACTGAAACTATAGTACTGAATGTGATTAATTTTAATCGTGAGTCAGGATGGCCGAGCGGTCTAAGGCGCTGCGTTCAGGTCGCTGTCTCCCCTGGAGGCGTGGGTTCGAATCCCACTTCTGACAAGCGCGTGTGTTTTGTATTTATTATTATCAAATAAACGTAACGCTTGCTTCATACTTGGCCATGTTTATCCATCTGAATTTATTTAAATATAACTTCCTGGACATGTCATTCTCAAATAATTCTCCCCAGTTTTCCTGCTTGGCACACGTTTTCTTGTGTTGAATCAACATGGTGCATTGTGTTTGGAGCGCTGTGTCCTGAGGATATTCCTTGTCAAAATTTAAATAAAATAAATACACGAATACATAAATAAATGTTTAAATAAATAAATGTTTAAATAAATAAATAAATAAATACATGGCCATTTATTGATGTATTAATTAATTATTTATGCATTAATTAATTTCGATATTTATTTATTTAATCATTTCTACATGTTTTCTTATTTATTTATTTATTTATTTATTTATTTATTTATTTATTAATTTTGACATGAAATGGAAATATCCACCATAGTGTCCAGCATATTAACGAGGAGTGTTGAGAAGCGGTGTCAGTGGGCGATATTAATAACACAGATCAACAACAAAAATAGAAGCTTTCGACTTCATCTTCATCTGCTAGGAAATACATAATATAAACATTCACGTGCGTTCATTTATTCAGAGTTCATATACTACGACTACTACTACTACTACTACTACTACTAATAATAATAATAATAATAATAATAATAATAATAATAATAATAATACATTTCTTCCCTTTTAGTATAACAGAAATAAAACCAAAAGTTGGGTAGGCTTTTAGCCTAAAAAAAAGTGGTTTCGTTTAGAATTGACAGATTTGTGTATGATGGAAGTCACGGGTATTTTTTTCTTGATTATTTACAGGTAATATCATATTAACGCTAATTATATATGCCGGTTCGTGACTAAAGCTGTTGTGAGAACAGTACCTACATGCTCAGGTATTTTGCTTCAGGTGCGGTGACTCCCGAACGTCCTGGAAAGCCCAGGACACATTTCCGTGCAGTCATTCAAAAAATATATTTAAAAAAAACCCCGGCGCGTCACTGCCAGCTTCTGCAGTGATTAAAGAGACACGCGGCTGTGTGACCACGCCTGGAATTAATGGAAAATTACAGGAAGGGAGGGAATGGAGGGGGAGGGGAGGGGAGGGGAGGGGAATGGAGGGGGAGGGGGAGGGGGAGGGGGAGGGGGAGGGGGAGGGGGAGGGGGAGGGGACGGGAGGGGAGGGGAGGGGATACACAGCTATGGCCAAATGTTTTGTAGCATATAGAATTTTAGGACTGAGATAAAATGAAAATAAAAACTGTATGAACATAATTTAGGTATTTCATTGTGTAATCTAAGAATTTACAAAAATGAAACCGCAAAAGTCTACCAAAAGCCATTAATAGTACAGCGTTTCAAAGTAAGTACTGTATTTGTAAATGTGATGGGACTTGTTCTTATAGTCGAATATGAATTTGTTTTATGGCCAAATTCTCATTTTTCTCCTCCTTCATTATTATTATTATTATTATTATTATTATTATTATTATTATTATTATTATTATTATTATTGTGTTATCTAATTGATCTCAGAACTCTCATAAATCAACACAAACATTCACATACGTTCTAATTACGTGTACATTTATTCAGCTTATAGGAACCGTGATTCGTTTATTTTTAATTATTCGTTTCATTTCTGGTATTACATTGAAGACGGCCTCTTTTTTTAAACAGCTGTCTCCAGTTGCTGATTGGCAGAGGAAGTTTGGTCTGCTCCTACGTCACAATGAGAGCAGATATAGTAAGTAAAGCTTGCTGCTTCCTCAGTCAGTTTAAACTCCTCCGGTGTTGGTAGTTACAGTATACCAGGAACCAAAAGAGATCCGATTAAAACCATTTGGGTTTCAATTTGACAATATTGCTTTGCCGACATGGGAGTTAAAGCGAGCCGAATTCAAACAGCAGGCGTTGACTTTCAGAGGAACGAGCTCAAAGAGGATTCATACAGAGTACAGAATCGCAACAGTTTAGCGGACTTTCTCAGTCGTTTGAACAACAGCGTCCAAGATGATGGAAACGAACCCTACCCGAACCGAGGCCGTTTTAAACAGGAGCAGACCAGGTCCAGTAACTATGCCATTAGCGCGGCTACCGGTACTGCATCAGAACCTGGTAACCACCAACGCTGTAGCGCTATTAATAACAACATTAGCGTTCACGTTAGCCACAGTGACCGGACCGGGACCGACAAAGCTCATCGAACACATCTAAGGTTACCAGCCAGTGGTGTCCCCGGCAACAGATCTGCTTCCCCCCGGAAAAATCATGGCCGACACGGCAACAGTAACACTGGTGAGTCTATCTGCTCTTCCCATGTACACTGATGTGGAGAATGACAATTGCAATATCATTATACCGCTGTTTTGTGAAGTTCGACTTAGTAAGGCTGCCCAGTTGTTAAAGTTGAGGGAACACGAAACCACTTTTTTTTCAGGAGCAGCGGCTTGAAACCTGGTTTCAGGAGACCTAGTTTGAGGTTGCTCTATCAAACCCCAAGTCCCCCCTGGTGTGCCGTGCAGTGGACTGAAAACCAGTCTCCTGAAACCAAGTTCCAAGCCACAGTGGCTTCGTGTTCCTCGACTTTAGAATCGCGTTGGTCAGCCGGTCGAGTCTAATTGCCCAAGAGCGGAAGGTGAATGTTTTGTAATTGTAGTCTTAAGCACTTGTTGTGGTGGTAAAAGCGACCCTTGTCGTCAGAGCCCTACACTTAATCGATTACAGACGAGGTGACATGATCGAGGGGGTATTTGTTGCTGTTGTTGTGGCTGACCACACGCTCGATCCTATCAGCGCGTACAGTTTCCCAGAATAGTTAACCAATACCCTATTTAATCTCCTCCCGAGCGACCGCATCCTGATTACTCATTCATTTAAATCGCCTTTGTCTGACACATTCCAGACTTACAGAATACACAACGCTTACGTTGTTTGACACCCTCTGGGGTCTGCCCCAGTCACTCTAAACAGGTAGTGACTTGATTCAACACAACCTCGCACAGAGTAAAAACACCCTCCACTTTTTACAACATAAAAACTACTCCCGGCGACGCTTTCTGATAACGTCTCTATTGTTTACCCCGTGCCCAGGTTTACCAGAAGAACTTTCTTTTTTTTTTGTCCCAGTCACAAACAGTAAACTTAGTTTTGCTATTTTTGTATTTACATTTTTTTAAAGTACACAACTATAGCCGTGTGCTCGGCAATTGGACGGCTCAGTCATTTTATTGTTCAACAATAAAATACAGAAACGTACGGATTAATTGTTTTATAATTATGGAAATGTTTAATAATTAACATTCGGTTTTACTTCCTGGAATTTTTTTTTGGTTTGTTTTTCATTTCTATTTATCTTGAAATGCCGTCAGCCAAGCTTGCCTTTTACGTTAGACCATGTTGTGTTTTGATTATTTTTGTGTAAATTAGGTGTATATGAAATGTGTACATACATACATACTCACAAAGTGTGTGTGTGTGTGTGTGTCTCTGTCTGTGTGTGTTTGTGAAAGTTGTTGCTGTTGAGATATGCACAGAGATTTGAAGCTAGTTCTCAGTAAATGCCACCCCCTCAATTCCAGTTAATCTTATCTGCATTTCCTTACTTGCAGTTTGAGTCACTACTTTTACCACATTCAGACACGTCAATACAGAGTGTACTGCTTGGGGTGTGGCTTATTGACCAACTTAAGCTGTAAAAAAGCCAGGGTATATCCAGCTAAGTTTAACAGCTTCAGTACTGTAGGTTAATGTGTAGGCAGTTTTCTTAAGAGGAATTACGTTTTGTTATGCTAGAAGCATGCATCCCCATTGCACAAGGCTTTTTCATCATTTTGGACGTACATTTCAGACACTTTTAAAGAAGTGGGAAATCATTCGTATAATCATGGGGCATATTGCCAACAAGTTAGACTGATTTCAGATGGATAATAATTTGTCCACCTTTCTTGATAAGGGAGAAATGCTCATAAAGTACCATGGTAGATGTATTCAGACAAACTGACTTTTTCATCCACAAAAACTTTAACATAATTACTTGCATGTGTTTTTTAAACAGGATATACCTTTCATTAAATCAAACGCAGTTCCAAATCACAATAACAATATACCTCTGGAATATCCATGGAAACATGTCAGTTTGTAATATGGTTGCATTCAGTTTTGTATGCGTATCAAACCATTGACTTATTCCATAGATAAGCCATATTTTCTAAAATCTATAGATAATTACTTTCATAATGATACCACATATGTATTAGGATGTTTATTTATTTAATTTTGACTGTGAGGTTGCCTAATTTAGCTTCATGAACTAAAAACTGCACAGGCAATAGTGGAATAAACAGAGAATGAAGCAGACAAAATGTTTGCTACTATCGTCCTACGGGTATCTGTTTTGTTTGGTGAGAGACTCTCGCAATGCTGTACTCCGAGTAAACTGTAAAGCACTCTCCCCTGGTGTGCCGCGCAGTGACCTGAAACCTAGTCCCCCGAAACCAAGTTCTAAGCCACAAAGTAGCATTGTGTTCCCTCTGTTTAGAAAATACAGGCGATAAGCTTTTGTCTTGCTGACTTTCTTCCAGTTTTGCCTGTACAGAATTGATGTTTTGAAAGTTAGAAATTATTGGTAAATTGCCTACACGTCTGCAACATCAACTCTACACTCAGTGATCTTCACAGTGTTCATTGTTTCTCTCTTTCTGCAGCTGTGAAGTGCCTGTTTTGTACCAAGCCTTTCCCTGCTAGTCGATTTGAAGAACACGTTCTGAGCTGCCTAAGAAAAAAAACAAGACTGCCCTACAACAGTAAGTAACGGCCGATAAAACAGCATTATTGGCTATATTCAGATTCAGTGGAAAAAATGAATACCTGAAAGGAAACACAGAACATGCTAAAAGGGCAAACCTGAATCTTTGAACAGAGGGCATGTTTGAAAGACAAGCCAAGACCAATTTCTAGACGGAAGGCATTTTTGCATGGAATGGGTTGCCAGGCTATGTTATTCCAGCTGATTCATTGGGATTCTTCAAAAAATTAAATCGTATTTCATAAGAACAGAAGAAAAGTCTGGGAACTAGAAAAGGCCATCGTGTTATTAGAAATATTTTTTAAAAAAAAAAAGAAGTTTGAGAATGAGAAAAGGCCATTCCAAGGCTCATCATCAAGGCTCGTCCCTGGTTAGCACACCATTATCCCCTACTGGAGGAAACTCATTTCAAAGCACAGAATCTAGTCTTAAAATGTTCCCAGTGCTTTAGATCCTACTACTTTACCTGGTAGGCTATTCCATGCATATCTTAAAAAAGGGCTTCCTAGTTCTGTTCTAAACTTGCTTTGACTCTGCTTCCATTTATTTCAGTAAGCACTTGAGCATGTTTTGGTGTCATTGCCATTTCGACTTATAACCTGTGTTTCTGTGCTGTGTGCAGTTGACAGTTTGGGGAGAGATGCTGGGGAGTGCTCTATTTGCCTGGAGGATCTGAAGCAGGGAGACATGATCGCCAGACTGCCCTGTCTCTGTGTGTATCACAAGAGGTAAGGACCGGAGTGGCTCTGGTATACTAGATATGGTAAATCTGATCAGCATTCAGAGGGCATCTGCCATTAGATTAGTGGTTCTCAAACTGGGGGGCACAGTCTATATCCTGGGGGGGGCACAGTATATATCCTGGGGGGGCACAGTATATATCCTGGGGGGGGGGGGGGGAATAAGGTTACATTTTTTTGTTGTTTTTAGCGTGCACATCTTTTATATATAATTAACATGAAACAAATCTTACTGCTGACAGAGACTTCAGAGTTCAGTAGTTTTAATTTTCTTCAAACTCTTATCCCAGTCCTAACTTTCTGCCCCGGTTTGGTCTCCCCAGCTGTATCGATTCCTGGTGTAACATCAAGCCTTCCTGTCCAGAGCACCCCTTCGACTGAACATCTCCCTGGAGTCTGAAATGAATCCTGTTCAAGACAGGTACATGTTTCCTTGTGATGCTTACAAACATTCGTCAACGTGTGCAATAACTGCAGCTGACTAAACAGTACTGTGGAAATCGATCTCTTTGCCATTCACTTCCATTGGGGATCCAGTAGCGGTACAGTTTTACCACAAATCTCTTCAACTGTCTAGAAACTTCGGGATTCCCTCACAACCCAAACGTAGAACACTACAAACATTCTACAAGCATGTAGCAAGCTTCATTTAAATGTTCCTGTCATTCAAAAGCATTATTATTATTATTATTATTATTATTATTATTATTATTATTATTATTATTATTATTATTATTATTATTATTTATTTCTTAGCAGACGCCCTTATCCAGGGTGACTTACAATCGTAAGCAAATACATTTCAAGTGTTACAATACAAGTAATACAATAAGAGCAAGAAATACAATAACTTTTGTTCAAGTGTGACAAACCACAATTAAAAGCATGTAACGACACTGCAGGCTGCCCAGTGTACTGTTAACTGATTGCATGGTTAACCGTGACATCATTGACCTTTTCAAAGATATATCCTAGTCCTAGTCTTTGACGATGTTTTAAGACTGCATTGCTATGTGACCATTGTCCTTAGGCTAAGACTTTGCACTTAAAGGGCAATGTCATGCCACCATTGAACAGCAGTGCAGTTTTGGAAACTAACCTCACAAAAGGTGTAGAGAGCAGATGTGCACATGTATTAAAAGCATTGAAAAGTCATTTTCAAAGTTAGACCTTCAGACTCACGAACAACCTCCATTCGCAAGGGGTTAGTAACTCGGATATTATACTGTACTTAAAAATAATAAAAAAATTCTATATCATACTTATTATGAAGACCTTCGCTACATGTTTGTTTACTTTATTTAGCCATCTTCTTCTTCAAGAAATGCTAAAAGCTACTAAAATCTAATGACGAATGTTTCCAGTCGAAACGTTTGTCATTTGAATTTTTGTTTCTTGGTATTTCTTAATTTAGCACATTTTGAGTTTTCTACAGTTAAGGTAGATTCTAATTTGAACTTACAAGTCTTTGTTTGAAATGTAGGTATGTTATTTTATAGTGAAATAAATAATATGCTAATCTTTTTTTTTCCTCCAGTTTTCCAACAAAATTAAGGAGAGTTGACCTGCTTGAAGCCTTCTGATCGCAAAAGTGGAGTGACCGAGCCCTGATTTGAAAGGGTCCGAACATTTCTTCAAAACATTTACTGGGGGGGAGGAGGGGAACAGCATATCCAAGGAGCCAGAATACAATTGGAAACCAATCTACCTTGATCTACAAGTGTAGGCTGCTAGGTGGCGCAGACAGACAGACAGACAGACAGATGGTGGGCTAATTCACAAGCCCTTCCGTCCTGCTTGTCACTTCTTCTGAAGGCTGGGGGTTTAGGTTTTTCTGGAGTCCTGGGTTCAAATCTGTGAACAAGTGAAATGTGTTTGGCTGGTCAATGGTCTTCACTACCATCTCTGTGGATGGGTTTATTTTACACAAAGCAAGCCCCACCACACACACACAGAAGACTGGGACTTATTTTGAGTCCCTATGTATTTTAAGAGAAAGAGGTCAAGGACAGGATGGGAAGCAGGGGGTGTTCAGAACTGTGACTGACTGCAACCACTATCATCTTGAATTTTCATGAGAATCATTGAAATTTACGATAATAATAGTAATAATAATAATAATGTGTGCTGTGCTAAAGATCGATTGCATATGGATTCAAGCTTCACATATAGATCTATTTCATAATAATTCTGTAACTTTTTGTAATGCCTTAAAATGCATAACAATCCCAGAATCTTATCAGGGAAATAATAATTAAGATATCGCCCGTTGATTTGAAGGCTCTTCCGTATGGTAGTTGATTGCAGCTGGAGTTGTGTCCCGAGCTAAAGGCGCCAATGAAAGTCAAGGTGAACCACCACACGATGGAGCCTTCAGCGAGAGGGCACTATTGCTATTAGAAAACGTTATCTTTAACTTGTAATAATTTGTCGGGGACCCTTCTGCTGAGAAGTTTTAGGAAAATAGTTACAAAAATGTTCATAAAAGATCAAATGCACAATGAGAGAAGGAAAATTAACTTTTCTACTGATCTGAGCTTGCTTTTAGTTTATCTGGACAGTGCCAGATTTCTGAATGGAACAATATTACTGAACTGTCCAAAAATTACAGAATTAATCAAATGCCATTTCCAAAATGTAAATGCCCCCAGTGTCTGATCAAGAAGGAAAGGGAGTACCACAAAGAAGATAAATACTTATTAATGTACTGTTAATACTTGTATCTTATCTACATGTGGAGCTGAGATTGCTATACCTTGCTTTATGAAATATACAGAATCCAAATATTAAACACGGTGCATTAAATAATATATATTTATCAACAGATTTAGATATATATTTTAAATGTCATATAAAGCACACTTTTTTACTTTGATTTTGTTATGTTGCTAGGATTTACATTCAATCCATTTAGATGGGACTCTACTGGATATAGGGAAACAGGTGTTTGTGAAATAGACAAGTAATGAAGACGTTGTGATAGGTAATATGTTTCTGTCAAGAAGTTCCATTGAGAAATATGGAAGCCTAACAAAAAATGTGAAACTGGCTGGTTAGTGGTGTCTGTGGTTGGGAGTTCTTATTTTTTTTTTAGCTGACTACCTTGGTGTGCCTCTGTAACAGGGCTGAGGCTGTGCAGAAGACTGCAATGCAAAAGACCCGGGCTTGTCTGTCATTGTGGTTATAGAGCTTTTAACCTCATCTCACTGACAGGAGACAGAATCTATAATAGCAGTTATCGCACAGCACTGCCCGCTACACATCAAAACAGAAACATGTGGTGCTGAATTAATTCTTCATTCCTCTCCCCAAATAATGGTGAATGAACTGTCACTGAAGTCTCTATATTTTCTATTTGCCAAGCTTTATGCTCTGTGTTTATATTAAAAGCTATTTATTTTTTTGTAAATAAGTAACGTTACTTTTCTCTTTGCGTAATATGAGATACCTACAGCTGAAGTTTTGTATTATTATTGTGATTATTATAAATGTTTCATGAAATCTGTACTAAACCAATATGATGTTATGTTATAAAAATATGTACTTGAATGCAATAAATTATACAAACCCTTACGCTCAGCCTTTTGAAGGATTGCTGTTGAGGTAAATGTTATAATGAGAGCTGTATTTTTTTCATGTTAACTGCTTATTTCACTGTATAAAAATATGTATTTCAAGCTGTTTCTCAATTAAACATACTATTTATTAAAGCAGAAAAAATTGCGTTGGCATGTTCAAAATTCACCTGGCAGTAGATTTTAAACCGTTTTGTGCACCTCATTGCATAAATAAGAAAGTGATTCTGTATTTGTGGGACACACCTGTCCCTTGTACCATAAAGGGTTAAAAACATGTCTACAAAAAGAAAACCAAAACTGAGATATCCGTGTTTTACACATAAATATTTAATATCAAATCTTTGAATTAAACAGAAGACACCTGCTACCAATCTTTGTGTTGCTGCTAAATGGCACCATAACTTTGGACTATAGGAAGCATATTCCTCTGGCTGTCGGCCATCTTGTAGGGTATGGAAAACTACAAACTACAAATTCCTGTAACACAGAAGTGACTTTATGCAAATCGGGCATTATGATGCCTCGGATGATAATATGCTAACTTGGCAGGCTTTGTTGGGAAAGGCTTGCACAGATTCATCATATTCTGCAGCTACTTTATCACAAACAGACTGCTAAAGGGACCTGAAATATAGAATTTAGATGTTCGGTTCTAGTTTTGTTAGATTAACAGATGTTTTGTGTCCTTCAAAAGGTAGGCTTTGAAAATGTGGCCCAATAAGATGTAATGTGATGTTTTTTGTTGGACAGTTTCTAAAGTTGTCCTGACAAAAATGCTTGATATATTACATTGGAAGTACTTAACACATACATGGTTTGATACGATTATGTTTACTTGATTTCCAGTTTCATAAGCTATTATTAATACAAATACTGAACACAAAAGAAATTCCGCAGGTATCTACTTAAAATTTATGCATATTGTCCCCCAGATTTGGAATGACTCGACGCAAAAAGATGAGAACTGCTGGGTTACAGAACAGGGTTCAAATTACAAAAAAGTTTGAAGTTCCCAAAACCACACACTGCAAATGTTTTCTGACACTTTTTTGGAACAGAAGTATTCATTCGAGAACATCAAAGTGGGCAGTTCCATAAAGTTGTCCAGATGTTTCATAGAAAATGGATCTAGTAAAATAATGATAATAATAATAATAAAAATCTCATCCAACGTGCCCCAATTTAGACCCAATTTCCACATGTCTTCAGTAGCCTTGTCTTTTGGCTTTTTTTAAGGTCTCAGCAAGCTTATTAATTATCTTTCATATACTGCAGTTAAAACAATTTAAAAAACAGTCCAAAATTCCTGAGTTTCAAGGTTGGCATCTTCTGCAAATTGCTTCACTGAATCGATTGCTCTTGGGAGTTGAATGGGTTTCCATGCCCTTGACAGAAACCCCATTGGATTCTCAATAAGGAGACGGCTGGGAGTTGTGTGATTCTCCAGTGCCTTGAGGGTTTATAGTAAAACAAGAAGAGGAGCATCATTGGCAGTAGAAGGTGAGGACACTCTGTTGGTTCCCTCTGATCAGAACTGTTGGGCACCTCAGGTTGTGAGACAATGCGTCTAGCCAGGCCATGTACAGCGCACTTGGGCAGAAGTCTTTGTTTGCCACAGGCAAGCTCCTGCAAGACAAAAATACCCAATAATGTAATCCCCAAATCAACCTCTCATTCTGTTATTATTTTATTTCTTAGCAGACACCCTTATCCAGGGCAACTTACAATTGTTACAAGATATCACCTTATTTTTACATACAATTACCCATTTATACAGTTGTTTTTTTTACTGGAGCAATCTAGGTAAAGTACCTTGCTCAAGGGTACAGCAGCAGTGTCCCCCACCTGGGATTGAACCCATGACCCTCCGGTCAAGAGTCCAGAGCCCTAACCACTACTCCACACTGCTGGCCTAGCACAGCATTCTCAGGAGACCTCTACTGTCACACTATGTGTTATGTCTGAATTTTATTGACCAGATTCTTACCACTTTAAGCGTCTTGCACTTGTTTTGACTCTATAGTGTTAAACTGCCATGAGGTATTTGTAAAGTAGATATACAATTCTTGGTAACACTTTCCATTTAGTAGTATCTTAATAAATACATGTGTGCTAACACATAATTACAGTGTTATTATGCATAGTTACAAAGTAACTACCATGTAAATACACAGTAATTAGAGACACTTCATGGAAAGTGTCACCCAGTTCTTAAATACAGGCTACAGTGTGTTGTACACTTACAGTACGACGTAAAACTTAGGATCTATAAAGATCTGAAAATGCATAGTTCCAGACATTGGCCAAATGATATTCATTGGATTGGATTTAACTTCCAAGGCTGGTCCATCTTTGCACACACACCTATGATACACAACAAGGAGAACATCCTGGCTGGTTTTAGAAAGATCCGTTACTTACACAAGGATCAAAGCTGCTTCAGGGGAGTTTTCTTGGATAATCTCATTCAGCCGAATCTTTCTTTCAGACTGCAGGAATTAAAACAGACATGAGTGAGAAAATCAAAAGGGCAAGGCACCACAAAGTAATACAAATGTTTGTATCTGAATTTCTCTTTTTGACTTACTGACTGTATCATTGGTGTATGAGTTAGCCAATAGAAATGTAGGTTGAGAGCGTGTCACAATAGGGATTGGCTGCTGATGTTAATATAAATAAAGGTACCCACACTTAAAGGTCAGATAGGTTTAGCTTGTGTTCAGGTTATACCATTCTCTCTTGAAAGGAAAAAAATAAAAGTGACTCCTGGACTCCTACTGTTCTCATCCAGTATTGTATCTATCTAAAACAACTGCAAGATGGAGAAATATCTTATAGAAAAATGTTGGTGCATATTTAAAGTATTTAACTTTTAAGGAACTTGCTCTTGTGCATTCCACACATGTTTGGCAAAGCACACTAATGACGCAAATCAAAGCTTGCCATAACACTTGGCACCATGAACACTTGCAATTCACAGAGCAGAAAGTTATTAAAAGGCAAGAACCATTTACTCCAGGATAGGACATTTTCTGGTTTGACAGACCCAAATTAGGGCTAATCTTGGACTACTGATGTTAGAAAAAATAGTCCACCCCTAATCTGGATTTGTGAAACCGCCAATAAGGTTTCTATACAAAGTCCACTTATAATAAGAGACCTTCTGTTTCAATTGTTCCATCTCTCTGTCTGAGATCATCCAGGGGCAGTCCTTTCTCAGCTCGCGGACTGTAGCCTCGTCCCGTAAACCATCATTGAGCCTGTAGGGGGCGGTGGAGTCCTCAAACCTCTTCATACTGGAGAAAAGAAATAGCCAATGTTGACAATGATTAGATACTACGATTGCCATAAAGTTGAGGGTGAATTTAGTTTAAGTGATACTTCAGGTTTTCTCTTTATGATTCTGGGAAACACTTTCCATGAAGTGTCTCTAATTACTATGTATTTACATAGTGGTTACTTAGTAAATACATGTGTGCTTATACAACATTATTGATATAATCCGAATCTTAAACTCTAAACCTCTCCCTAACCTTTTTCTAATACAATTGTGTATTTGTATATATCGTGCAGCAAGATTTACACATTATGTGCATTGTAATTATGCATAATAACATTGTAATGATGTGTAAGCGCGCATGTATTTACTAAGTAACTACTATGTAAATAAACAGTAATTAGATACACTTAATGTAAAGTGTTACTTGATTTTGTATGGCTCTTTAAGAAGTTTGTGTTCATCGTCATACCCAAAAAGGTTGCACAGCTCTGAGCTAATCCATTCTTCAACTTCCAGTTCCCAACTTTTGCCGAACTTACTTCTCAGACAGTGGGGCTTGCTCGCTGTCTATAATCACGACGACATCATGGAAGTCCAAACGGAATTGACTCAGCAGGGAAAGCATTCTGTCAGAAGAAGGATACTTCAGGTTAAGCACAAGGACAAGGGTCTATAGATGAAACACTTTTTTTATATATATATTTAACATACTGAATACTGATGTAGTTTTAAAAACGGTGCTTATATTAAAAACAAATGAATGTAAAGCAGGAAAAATGTGCCCTGATGAAGGCAATGCTAAGCCAAGTTTTTTTAAATGTTTTTTTTAAACTAATAAAGTATTTTTTTTAATATATGTGAGTTCAGGGCTTTCCTTTAATGAATTGAAATACATAGGATGCACATGAATGAAAGTGACAATAGACAAGTTCATTTCTGCACATATAACTTACGGTAGGTTAAAAGTGGATACTTTTAGTAAATAATTCAATTTTGACCCACACTTGTAGGTAAATTACCTAGGAACCCTTAACTTTTCAGCTTTTCATATTGCAATTATCCAGTTACCAAATGATGTAGAATCTTAAATGAGTCCCCAACGTCAGCATTATGTCCCACCTTCACACTTAAACACAGGTTAAACTCACTCCTTCCTCTCCTCCTCTACAGTGTCCTGGTGTCCGATGATGAAGACCCTCACTCTGCACTGTCTCCACCGCTTCTTTCTGGTCAGCAGGTATGGGATTAGGAGTGTCAGGCCTGGGAAAGAGACAAGACACAAAATCATGTTCCGAACCCATTACTAAGCAGATTAAAGATACAGTCGTGTGCACATGTGTTAGTGCACCCTGTTGCTTCTGTGGTTTTGAATTGTTGTGCATATGAAATCAAACCACTGGAACTGAAAACCTTGGAAAATTGTCATTTAAATTTTACTGATGGGCCACACATGCAGTTAAGTTAAAATAGATAGAAATAAGACACAAGGAACACATTGCCAAAAATGGTAAAACGCATGAGACCTGAAAATGGATCAGTGTAGTTTTCAAGCAAATTTCAAAGAAGTTACCTCCATCATCAGAAATCCAGTAGAGATCAATGGTCTTCTTTCCCTGTTTCGCCTGAAAAATGCTACTGACTTGTTCATCCACTACAATTCAAGACAAGAGAAAGGTTATGAGCAATTACTAAATATGCATGCAGTCCACACAGTGGTGATCATGCATGTCTGCATCACTGGCTTAAACACTCATTGATGTAATACAGTAAATGGGGGCTGGCAATTCTAATCAAGAATCTTTATTTTTCCGTTAGTCCCTGGCCTACAATATGTCCCACTGACACATCTGTTCAGTGACTTGTCATAACATGTGCACAGATCTAGAATGTGTGAAATAAAATCTTTATAAAATACACGATCTTAAAGCAAAGACCAAAACACTTATCATAACAGCTTTAACTAGAGGTTTCAGTCAGGAAACTTATGCGATAGATTATTTATTAAAACAGACTGTGGGGAGGCTGAGTGTAGGGTAGCCATGGGCGGGCAGGCGGGCGGGGGCAGGATAGCTGCCCTCCCACATTAGACGAAGCCAAAAAGCAGGGGGAGGCTGGGGAGGAGGAAGCGAACTCTGGCACACAGTGGAAAGGTAATGTATTAAGGGAAGATATAAATCCTTTCCTTGCCGATTATTGGACTCACTGTTTATCAAGGGACAAATAAGAGACTAGCGATTCGACTGGCAATTTGTTCTGGTATTGGAAGCACCTAAAATATGCTTGATGCTTACGTGAATTGATCTAAGGTTAAAAATGATTTCCCTGCCAGAACAGTCTCCCTCAGTTGTACAGTACAGTATAAAAACCCATGACTTCATGTGTGATTTTTTTCTACTTTGGATCGCTATCTGCTGGTACACTTGACCAGCCCAGTAGTTATTGCTTCACAGCACATTCTGACAGAAGAAACAATTGTATGCAACTGGGTGTCAAGTCTTTCAGAATCTGATTGTTGTCTTTGGAAGCTCACCAATGGTTTCAGTGGAGTCATTTTCTGCCTTTTCCTCAGTTTCTGTGCCTTCGTGGTCTTCAAAAGCAGGGTTAGCTATAATGGAAAAAAGTACAGTAATTAAATAGTGAAAATAGTGATTTCGGGTTTAAGCCCAACTGAAACTGGAACCTCTCTTTGAAAGACATTTAACATATTTATAGAGATCTCAGAACACTTTGCTTGACTCTAGATCAGAGTTAGCTGTGAGCTCTCACAGTGTAAAATGAACTGCCATCTCAACCAGTTGAATTAACCGTACGGTTGAAAGAAAACATTCCTACCATTCAACTAAACAACAAGCTCTGTATTCGAGAGGTAAGCATGTGTATTATTTTGATGTCAGTACCCTAAACTCACTCATCAGCCACTAGGAGGTGATTCATTACATGTAGTTCAACAGTCGCTTGAGTCACATGCATTGCTTCTATATCAAAGTATTACGCATGCACAAAACTGAAACTAAGTTACCATGAGCCTTCATCTTTGTAGAAACATCCAACCCCTCAGTCAATCTCAGCAGACACACTCCATAGTTAATGTCAAAGGCATCACTGTAAATAAAAAAATCAATAAATAAAGTTGAGAAACTGTATAGGTTTGTAGATTTGAAATAAATCTGTGAAACAAACAGATCATTGCACTCGAGAAGGGCAACTAGGCTGATCCCAGGACTTAATGACATGAGCTAGGAGGACAGGTTAAAATAATTCAATCTCTTCAGCCTAGAAGAAAGAAACGGAAGAGGGGACTTGATGGAAGTCTTTAAAATCATAAATGGTCTGGATAAAGTTAACCCAAGACATGACTTCAAATTTAGCACAGAGAGAACAAGAGGACATACAATGAAACCAAGTAAAAGTAAGTTTAGAACAGAAGGTAGGAAGCACTTTTTTACAAAGATAGTTAGAAATGATTGGAATAGCCTACCAGGTGAAGTAGCAGGATATAAAACATTGGGAACATTTTTAAAAAGATGAGATTCTGTGCTTTTAAATGAGTCCCCCCCCCACCCCAGTAGGGGCGAATGGTGTGCTAACAAGGGATGAGCCTTGACGGGCCGAATGGCCTTTTCTCATTCCCAAACTTTTCTTCTGTTCTTATGATAGCTTGTCCATCTAGCTCATTCTATTCCCTCTCTGCCCTGAGTTGCTGAGATGAAAAGTGGTTTCCAGGTTACTCACTGTATAGTTCCAATATAGTCATCCACGTTTCGTGGCAAGTCTTCCTGCCAATTACCCTTGAATCCCATGAAGAGAGTGTTGGGTTTCAGCTTTCCCAGGCCAGTAGCCTGCAACAACAAGACATACGAGTAACACATGAATTTTCCAGCAGATTAGGACTGCCTCTAGATACAAGATGCCAGTTTGAGGAGATGATCCATTTGCACCCACCTGCATGAGGCTCCTGGCTCCATCTCTCAGGTTGTCCCCAGACAGCGAGGTGTAGAAGGAACGGATCTTGCGCTTGTTCAACCACTTGACCTCTGCACTGGTCCTCTCTTCCTGCTGGACATTCTTACCCTCACCCTGGAAAAGAGGAAACAAAGCTCATCTTCATATGTCCAATTCAAGAAAGCAAGACAAACACGGTGCCTATTATAGTTTGCAGTTTATACACTAGTAAGTGTACAGTGATAGTATAGGACAGCTGATGCCAGACTATTAGGTATGGTATTTATTTAATTTAACATGTAAAGCATGGAGCAGGGATTGAAATGAACTCTATAGTATATAGTGTGGAGTAGTGGTCAGGGCTCTGGACTCTTGATCGGAGGGTCATGGGTTCAATCCCCGGTGGGGGACACTGTTGCTGTACCCTAAAGCAAGGTATTTTACCTAGATTGCTCCAGTAAAAGCCCAACTGTATAAATGAGTAATTGTATGTTAAAATAATGTGATATCTTGTAACAATTGTAAGTCGCCCTGGATAAGGGCGTCTGATAAGAAATAAATAATAGTAATATAAAATGTACAAAAAAAAAAAACACTGTCTCGTTCCATGAATTGAATGACAATGTAAAAAGTGTACTGTAATGATACATTTTAAAATGTAATGTCTATGAGGAAGAAAATGACCTTTTGTAAAAAAAAAATGTATACTTTAAATGGCAAAATGCTAAAATAAAAAAAATAAAAACTTGCACTCTTATGAACAACTGCATCGTTGTTCATGAGATTCGCCCACTGGTATTGTTCAAACCTGAACCCCCGATCCACAACAGATGAAAATTTGAAGCATATATGGGAGCTGCTGTAAATCAAGGGCAGTATATTTTACACAAAAATGCTATCCTTCTTCCTAAATGATGAGATCTATTACCTTTACAAATGCACCCCTGAGCTGGGCTATGCCAGCAATGACGGAACTAATTAGATCATTATACTGCACATAATGGTGTACCAATTACTCACCATGATTATGTTCCCACAGATCATGAGCCCGATATTCTTGGTAAAGGTACCCACAAAATCAACCAAAGCAGGACGGAAATTTGGAGGACCGGTCAATATTAAACACTGTGGCCTGCAACGACAATCAAGGGTGTTATTTACCTACAGGAGACAGTTTGTTACACAGGAAGACAAACTATTGATCCAGGAATAGTTATTGTCTGCGTTGTAAAACACAGACATTGTTTTCTCTCAGTTTCTTTATTATTATTATTATTATTCCAGTTTCCAACAAAATTCTGCACGCAGGGATTCGTTGACCTTTGACCTTCCCAGAGCTAGATATGGACATTTTTCTGTTTCAATAATGACAGCTAAAAACTGGACAGCTCCTACTCCTACAGTTTTCATCCGATCAACTCGATTTCTTCGCTCAGCTCTTCCAATATGTTTGAATTTAGTTGCTTCTAATTTTTGTGGTGATCGGATTTGAAATGTGGGCGCAGTGCCCAGAAAAATGCCACATTCCAACTTTCTCTGTCTGCCCTCTGGTGGCCAAATCTTATAACTGCAGATTTGACAGTATATTGCCCCTTAAACACTGCAGATAGATAGTCATGTTAACTATAGAACCTGTACAGAAAACCAAGTATGCATATCCAAAAATGACCTTGACCTGTCGTGTTTTACAACGCAGACGAAGTTTCTCCAGAAACTTCCATTCTAGTTATTATTATTATTATTATTATTATTATTATTATTATTATTATTATTATTATTATTATTTATTTATTTATTTATTTATTTATTTATTAGCAGACACCCTTATCCAGGGCGACTTACAGTCGTAAACAAAAATACATTTCAAGAATCACAGTACAAGTAATAATACAATTGAGAGCATTGATAAATACAATCACTTCGGTTCTAGCAAGTACAAGTATGACAAAATACGATTCAATATCGGAGCAGATAACAGTGTCAGTGATAGTTACATCAGGATATAATTGAATACAAAATACTACAGATTAAATAACACTTGTGACAGATTACAGTACTCTAAAGTACAGGATTAAATGCTAGTTATGGAACGTCTAGTATAGTATTCAGACAATGGAATTAGGTTTGGTTTAAAAGGCTTTATTAATAAAAAAAAAAAAATAATAATTAGTACAAGTTAGCTAACCTTGAAGGAAAATTGACTTCTCCTCTAGATCTTCACTTCCCTAAAAAATGCTTGAGGATTGTGTTACGTTCTGACTTGAATCTGCAGTTCCTTTATTATTGTACTGCTAGAGTTTATAAAATAAAACTGGTTTCAAATGTGTCTTGTGTTATTATCCAATAGTGGTTTTAGGAGAAAACATCGGAGGCATTTCAGATTGCAAATAAGATTCTCCAGCATTTACCCAAGGAAGATAAAGAGAATCATGCATCACCAAAACAGAAACGCACACACATAAAAAAAAGGTAGAAAAGTACCTGAAGTTTTTAACATGATCCTCGACCCCAGTGAGAGAGACAGAGTAGGAAAGAGCCAGGTTGTAGGTACCAGCCTGCATGGAGGACCCCCAGTTGATGTCTAAACAGAAACAGACAGACAGTTGTATTGAATGACTGGAATTGGGATTCTACTTATGATAACTTTCTTAGTCGCCCCTCTCTCAAAACACTAAGTGGCAAAAGGCTGTGTTTTACTCTTGGTCACTTTTACAGGGTTCTGTATCCATTATGTTCTATGTCAGTCTGTGCTAGGGTGAGAGGTCTCCAGAGAGCTACTCTGGGCACAAACTGAATAAACTAAACATGATCACATTGCTACAGACGTAATCCATTTATCACAGGAGTACAGAAAGACTTAGTTGAAACATTTGCCAATAAAGTTGGGCTCCGTTTCAGATCAACTCCATCTGCAGAATACCGTCTCTGAATCTGACAATCTTATTAACCATAACAAAAGGGTTTTAAAGAGCATCTTAACTGCTTTTAAAACACACAACTGTAGGTTTACAAATAGGAGCCAATGCAACTGTAAAGGAGGAACAATGTATCAAACTCTAGGCTCCTGATCATTTAAATATACTGAATTGAAGGTAGTTATGAACCCTAGAACTGGATGCAGGGCTAGTGAGAGTATCAAGCCCTGCATCCAGGTTAATAAGCACTTATCTCCCTTTGAGAAATTGATTTCCCCAGCCACCCCAATAATGGGATTTAATAGAAAAAAAGCATACCTGGTTTCTTGTAGGTGACATATCCCAGAAGGAAGACCACAATGCCTAGAGCAATGAGCGCTGCCCACCAGTTCAACAGAAACATGATCACAAGGGAGATGATTGCTCCAAACAGAGCCGTCCAGCGACTGTAGTACCGGAATGAGGGCCTCCAGCCTGCAGGGGGAGCCGTTTGAAACATTGATTATGGAGCAAGTGAGGAAGTGACTTCACATGAGGAAGTAGCTTCAATTTACAGCATCTACAGTATCTAATATTTAATACTTATGCATAATTCAAAGTGGGAAATGAAATTTAAAAACTTGAATTTCTTAGTTTCCCTGCAATGTTGCATCTTAAAGAGGACAAAGGTTTATAAGATAAGAATTGTGGGTAGCACTTTGCATTAAATGTCTCTAATTACTGTGTGCACTTAGATCCTTACACATCATTACAATGCTATTATGCATAGTTACAATGTACTTAACGTGTATGTCGTTTTGCACGACATATGGAAATACACAATTGTATCAGAAAAGGGCTTGAGTTAGGGTTAAGGCCTATTCAGACCAGACACGATGCGATTTGTCCTGCGATAAAATGGTACTTTCGCTGTGACACTACCTTTCACACCTGTGGAGACTGGGGCATGCCATGTGCAAAGCGACTCTCTTCTGATTGCTCATTGGTCAGTTCCCTAGCTCATTAAGTACAGTGTAACTATACATAATAACATAGTAATGATGTGTAAGTGCACATGTGTTTACTAAGTAACTACTCTGTAAATACACAGTCATTAGAGACACTGCATGGAAAGTGTAACCCAAAATTGCTAATTTACAAATATCTCCTCATGGTAGATCCATTAAGAGTGAAACAACTGGCAGGGAACTCACTTAGGAAAACATCCACACTCATAGACCCTTGTGCTTTGTAAGAATGAAGCTCATTGGAAATCCACTTCAAAAGAGGGTTATAAATGTGGCACCAAAAACAGAACCCGCACTCACCTGGAGAATTAGTGATGGAGGCGTGAAAGCAACTGAAGTTGATGAGCGCGTAGGAACACAGGAAAAAATTGGAGATGATCGGAGCAATCACATTCAACTCAGCTGTTGGGAGAAGAGAGCAGGAGGTGTATTAATTCCCTGGTACACACAGCAGAGTCTTCTGTTTAATTACATTTTGTAAACACCATTATTACATCCATTAACACCAGGCAAGTGGGATTTTCTTGCAGTGATCTCCACTGGAGCTGTGCAGAATTCAGAGTTGCTGGTCCTGCCTGCTTTTGATGTAACTCCTGCCCATCTCCCTAATTGTTACAAAGGGAGAGCCAGACTTTGCTCCCCAGCTGCGGATACAAGCAGTAAATGTTCTATGAGGACACCAATATTTCTAGTACTCACCAATCAGAATAAAGGCCACAGCGATGAAGAAAGTGAGCACATAGCCCCACATGGGTTCGTTATTTTTGCCATATCCCTTTCCAAATACACCAATCAGTGGGTACAGATTGTCTCTGCAAAGGCACTAAGAAACAAATATATATTTTAAAAGGTTCACACAACAACGTTTATGTACAAAAGAGCCAACTTCCCAAGGTTTCACTATGTTTAACATACCTTTGTCAAGAGCAAGTGTGCTTAAAAACCAACAGTGGAGGTACTTATAGGCTTTTGGTGCCATGGTTACACTCACTTTAAAACGTTTGTCTTGTATAACAGAGGTGTTTGAGACAGTACACAGCTAGAGGTTGCTACAGAAGAGATGTCTTGACCAGGTTAGAACTTCCTTACCTGAAAAACCTTGGGAGCCGAGACGAGGCAGGCCAGCGCAGAGGACAGGGTGGCAGAGAAGATCCCAGCAGTGACTAGAGGCCCGAACCCAGATACCATGCTCAGAGTCTGGAGAGAAGCATGAGAAGAAAGTTTATACACCTGGTCTACCCTTAGAAAAGTTTACCATAGTAAAAGCATAGTAAGGCATAATAAAGCACAGTGAAAGCAGGATAAAGTGTAGATGTATGGTAAAGCATATTAACAAACATGGTAAACCAGGGTAAATTATGGTTGATACATGGTATTACCATAGAAAATGCAGGACAAAAGTGCAAAAATACCATGGTAAACTAATACAAGGACAATTCCATCTGCAGTATTCAACAACTACATCAATTCACATTTCTATAGCGCCTTACATTATTATTATTTATTTCTTAGCAGACGCCCTTATCCAGGGCTACTCACATTATTTTTACATACAATTACATTATTTTTTACACATAATTACCCATTTATACAGTTGGGTTTTTACTGGAGCAATCTAGGTAAAATGCCTTGCTCAAGGGTACAGCAGCAGTGTCCCCCACCTGGGATTGAACCCACGACCCTCCGGTCAAGAGTCCAGAGCCCTAACCACTACTCCACTACTTCATCACAAATGGATACAAGGATCCATTCTGTGCCGCTGTGTTTGAGAGCCACGGATTTAGCCTATGGTACCTGGTAATTGTTCAGTAGTCCTTGACTACAGTCCCCTGCTCTATAGCACTCGGTGAAGTTCCAGCCGTAGCTGCAGGCTTGCCCCTCACAGTCCGCAGTCTCATTGGAGAGGAGAGTATCGTTGAGGCTGGCAGAAGCATCACGCACCATACAGGAACCTGTGGGAAGGCAAGAGGATACTCAGAAAGTTTTATAACACATGCCAGTGACTGGCAGTGCACCAGATTTGTAGATACACGAAAGGCTCATGGTTGGTTTCACAGACCAGGATTACTGCTGATTTTGGATTGAGGTCAAGTGGTCTAAAATGAATGTGTATGGGGGGGTCTGTGAAACCAGTCGTTATAGTTTAGGAATGCTTTAGCCTCACCAATGGTCGCCGAGATAGCCAGGTAAGATACGGTAGTCCAGAAGATTGCCATCAGAGTGCCTCGTGGAATGGCCACCGCAGGATCCTAGGTGGCGAGGAGAAGTCAAGTGTTAGGAAGGCAGTGGCTTACAAGTGAAAAATGAATTCCTGCGTTTTCAATTTCTGGAAGTTTCATGTACATTGATCAGTTTGTTTTGAAGATCGGTGGGGGGGGGGGCAGTTCACAGTCTTCACACTCATGCTGTAGAAATTAATCTAGACTTTTGACTACCCACCCAATCTCATTCAACAACAACTATTCACATTTCTACAGCGTCTTTTATTACAAGGATCCCAAAGCATTTCAAGCACACACATAAAAAACGAACAATTAAACCAGTAAATGAGAATACATCATTTGATAAAAACAGAAATGAAAAAAGAGATACAAATGTGGTTTTCATTGTTAAAAAAATAGTTTGTAGAAATAGAACAATTTAAAAAATCTAAAACTAAAAATGAACACAATTGGAATTTTAAAAAATGACAAAAGAAAAGGCACTTTTGATTGTAAAATAGGAAAACTAAGCTATTTTGTACAAATACATACTCAATCTTGATTAAAAAACAGCAAGCAATAAAACCCTGTTGTCTAGTGAATGCATGTTAATCTGTACAGCTGACCATATCCCACGATATAAAACCATTAGCCCGCCCAAGATTGATAGATTGTGTTAAGTGGTCTTTGTTGAGTTTCATCACAACTGGACACAATTCCAGGCTTGTAAAAAAGCCTGTATTGCTTGGGAGAGGAATCTGCATCCCAGGTCTTACCTTTAAATCTCCTGAGATGTTGGCTCCTGCTAGAATTCCAGTGGCCGATGGGAAAAAGATGGAGAACATTCCAAAAAAGCTGCCGTCCTCCCCTCTCCATCCTGGGACCATGTTACTTAGGAAAAGGTCAGCTGTGAGACATTGGGAGAGAAGAAAGTTCAAATCTCACAGAAGAGCACAGAAAATGTTACCAATGACTTCAAAAGGAACCTTCATTACAATATCAAGCCTAACAGAGTGAGACCCCCTTAAACTAAGTTTATCAGCAACACCATGGCTCGAGTTAGAAAAGACCAGGAAGAAATTAGACCACATTGATAAATATCCACAGTAAGTACATGGACAAATTGATGGCTGACATACATACAGTTGGGCGCCACTATATATCCCTAAATGTATATGCTTTTATAGGATACTAAGCTTGAGCACAAATACAATACAATACAAATGAATTTGTATACAGTGCCCTTCATGCCACCCCGAAGCACTGTACAGAATTAAGAGAGCCCATATGTACAATATACTCCAGCTATAACCAATTCTATAAAAGCGCATTTAAAAAAGTATGTTTTCAATTTAGACTTTCAAAGAATCCAGTGTTTCAACCTGCCTAACGTCAACCGAAATAGAGTTCCACAAACGAGGAGCACCACAGCAAAAAGCCGTCTCCAGCTGATTTAAGACTTTGAATAACTCAAAGTTCTGCATCTTCTGTTCTCAATGAATGAATATCAATATACAGAGTTAGTAGTTCTTGGAGATAAAATGGCCCTAATCCATGACGGACCTTATAAGTTATTACAGCAACTTCAAAATCAATTCGGTAGCTCACTCGTAACCAATGCAAGGACCTGAGCACTGAAGTAATATGTTGAGAATAATAAATGTGAGAGCCTAGCAGCTGCGTTCTGAGCAAGCTGAAGCCTTCTGAGTTTAGTGGCATGTATACCAAAGAAGCAGCAACAATAAGGGGCAGAAACTGCTGACCTTTGTAGTTGAAGAATCCCTTTGATTGTTTTTCCTCATTCGCTGGTATAACAGTCCCCACAAAGTAGTTCACAAAAGATATGAGGATAACTACGAAAAACAGGATCTGAGCCTAAAGAAAAAGGGAAGAGAAAAAATGGTTTTGAACAGAGATGTAATAATACACTAATGTCAGGGTACATATTATACATTTATCATGATATACAAATGATATGCATCATGACAGATTGGAAGGTCATTTGAATGAACTCCTTTGTTAAAATGAATAAAATGAAAGGGAGATTAGATTTATATACTTAAATTTAAGAACCACTTGGTGAACTAGAATGAGATATCTTGTGCTCTTTGTCTTGCATCACAATACAAACAATACATAGCTCTGTTATGATTGGATGTGTCATATAAAGAAAGTATAACAATTCACTGATACACCCTAAAGCTGAGGGAACATGAAGCCATTTTGAGGCTTGGAACTTGGTTTCAGGAGGCTAGGTTTCAGGCCACTGCACAGCACACCAGGGGAGACTTGGGGTTTGATACAGCAACCTCAAACTAGGTCTTCCAGTCTCCTTGAACCAGGTTTCAAGCCGCTGCTCCTGAAAAAGTGGCTTCGTGTTCCCTCAGCTTTGGGTTTGAATTCTTATCATCAGTCTAGCAATGTAATCCACCTGCTTAGTTATATGCATCAGGGTTGAAGTTGGTCAATAATGGTTGGACAAATCTCTTGCTAGCATTTCCCTACCTTCAATTCTAAAATGATCAGACATCTCAAATGAAGCTCCAGCAGAAACACTGAAAAAGATCCACTTGACACTATAACACACATAGTATTCTGGTTACCTTATTGAATTTGAGAAATCTGAACATACCTTCGATTCCCATTCCATGCCGGCCATACAGACTCCCAGCAGAACTACCACAGTGATCACACCGATAATCCGGATATCATTAATTGGGTCCACTATGGGCCCGCCAGAATACTCCTGAAGAGAGAAACAAAAGCATGGGTAAATATGTTTGTCTTTACCTGGTTCCAGAAGACCAGGAGACCTGGTTTGAGGCAACTTCTCTGTATCAAACCCCAGGTCTCCCCTGGTGTGCCGAGCAGTGGCCCGAAACACAGTCTCCTGAAACCAAGTTCCAAGCCACAAAGTGGCTTCGTGTTCCCTCAGCTTAAGAAGCAGAGGGATACTTACAATGATCAGGTCCCGCACAGTCTCAGAGAAGCCCACGGTGTGCATTGCCACAGCCACCGCGTTCGCAAAAGCAAAAATCAGTCCGATCGAGCCCCCCAACTCTGGACCCAGACTGCGGGAGATCAGAAAGTATGTGCCACCTAGGAAAGGAGGACAAAAAATAAAGTTGCAGGAATGCCAGCGTACCAAATACTGAGGGATCACTAAGTTGGTTTCAGGAGACTAGGTTTCGGGCCACTGCACGGCACACCAGGGGAGACTTGGGGTTTGATACAGAAAAGCTGCCTCAAACTAGGTCTTACTTTTTAAGCCACTATTCCTAAGAAACAGCTTTGTGTTCCCTCAGCTTTAATGTTACCTGTTTCGCACCTCCAGACACTAGGAGTTTTACATGTGCAGTTTGTTAAGAAACATGCTTTCCATTGTAGAGGTATGTTTGCCCCCTAGATAGTACTAGATCTGTAATAGGCTGGTTCTTGACTCCAACAGCCTCACTTAACTGTTCATAGTTCAGAGTCAGTAGTGTCTAGAGTTCCAATTGAGTTGATTATCCAAGGGTAGACTAGATGTGCAGGAGCATGTAGTGTTTGCCTCCCATTCCTCCTTTCAACAGTTTCAGGGGGAGTTACAACAGGTCTGGAATACCATGGCTAAGTCAATGGAAGTGGCTCAGAATTGCTTGTTGAACTGACTTGATGGCTAGTAGCTTGTTCCACCACTCTTTGTAATTCTATAACCAAGTTTTAGTTTTTGAACAGGTGTTGTACCCTGCTAGATAACTCACCCGCCTTCACCTTCCCATTGGTGGAGATAGCTGAGATGGAGAGTCCAGTGATTGCTGTCACAAGAGAAGACAACAGGATGATCACCCAGGTAAGGCCTGCCATGAAAAGGATAAAGGAAAGAAACGTTGGGTATGGGAAGAGGCCATTCAGCCTGGTAGCCTGGCCTGAACATCAGTTCTATGAGCTACATTTTGTTAACATTTTCTCCTGTCAAGCAAAAGCCAGGTTGGTTAGCCAAGTGCAATGCTACAGAAAATCCCAGGCAAGCATCAAAAGACATTACGAAGAACATGTTTTCAACTATCAATAGGCATTTATATTTTCCTGAAATTTCTATTTTTTTTTTTTTTTTAAAAGCCGGCCAAAAAAGAAATCTTGCTGACGCTCATCTTTAAAAAGAGCAATAAAACAACAGAAGGAATTACTATGTGCCAGTTGCAATCAGAGGCGAAATCATTGATTTTTAAAACATAGAGCACCATTTCTTTAATCCAGAATCTGCACATATACAAAGTAATCAATGTTTCGGTATATATTGCTGTGTTCTGATAATCTAAAATACTTGCTAAATAAGGTCCGATCTGAGTCTATTCACAATTAAATAACCAGTACATGTATATAAACTATAACTATGACACTAGCTTCAGTTACTGCCCAGTTTTACACTGAGTCATTTCTTATGATACAGGACCTGACAGTGGTATATGTACTCATATTAAACGCGGACTTATTCACCTATTCCAGCCTGTGCAGTGATCCAGGGCAGTCTCAAGTACAGAATAACCCCCCAGATGTTCAGCATGCAGCGAATCTAAAATAAATATTAAAATATTATTATATACTTCTTAGCAGACACCCTTTTCCAGGGCGACTTATAATTGTTACAAGATATCACATTTTTCTTACATACAATTACATTATTTTTTTTACATACAATTACCCATTTATGCAGTTGGGTTTTTACTGGAGCAATCTAGGTAAAGTACCTTGCTCAAGGGTACAGCAGCAGTGTCCCCCACCTGGGATTGAACCCATGACCCTCTGGTCAAGAGTCTAGAGCTCTAACCACTACTCCACAAACAAAATTACATTTAATAACCCCCCCCCCCCCCCCCCCCCCAAAACATAATGACACATACAGTAAAGGGATACGATTCATCAACAAACGTTTTTCTTTCTGTTAAAATGATTAATTAACATGCAAATGTATTTATCATTTGCAGCATTAGCACTAGGGGGTGTGCATCTGTAATTTATTTCCCCTTGTAAAAAGAAATCACTCAGTTACACCAACAAATAGACAAAACATGATACAGATACGAAATTAAAAACAGCATTAGAAAATTATTGATGAGATAACAGTAAATTATCAGTCGGATAGAGTTGGTAACGTTTGACCTTGCGCCTCTTATGATTGTGTATTTACATAGCAGTTACTTAGTAAATAAATGTTTTCTTACACATCATTACAATGTACTTAATGTGTAACCCTTTCTGAATGACATAACCCTAACACTAACCCTAACCCTAACGCTAACCCTAACCCTAACGCTAACCCTAACGCTAACCCTAGCTCTTTTCTGATATGACTGTAATTGTAAATTGTTTAGTTATAGTAAGTGTTGTTTCCTCACAATGCTTTTTTTTCATACTGAATACAGCCTTTTTTATTATAAGATACTTAAATCCTCTATACTTTTTTGGGGTATCTCCTGTGAATACGATGTCTAGTTTGTCAGTTTGTCAGCATTCATTACAGGACCTATGCTGATGTTATTGCTGATCTGAACACAGAGGATTGCCTGTGCTTGATGGGCTGCAACACCTGCAGCCCAGAGAGCTTAGTCTGAAAAGAAGTGACATTAAAACACTGCTGTACTCTTTATATATCAGTATTAATTAAAAGTGTGGAGAGCAAAGGAACTTTAAAGAACAGGAGCTTTAGTTGATAATACTACCAAAATATATGACAGTCACTTCTTACCATTACTCCCTTGACCCAGCCGAATCGGACCGGCTGTGATTTGGGCTTATTGCCCACGTTGGCCTCTTCATCGGAGGGTTTGTCTGGGGTCCCCTGTGAGGGACTGCCTTCTAAGCCCCCTGGAGGAACCCCCTCACTCTCCTGGAGAATAAATAAATAAAACACCCATTTACTAAATCATTCAATCGCACAATACTTTAAAATCTGGTTCCAAGAGACCGGGAGACCTAGTTTGAGGTTGCTGCATCCAACCCCAAGTCTCCCCTGGTGTGCCGTGCAGTGGCCTTGAAACCTAGTCTACTGAAACCAAGTTCCAAGCCACAGAGTGGCGTTGTGTTCCCTCATTTAACAGGACGGAGGCTGGGTGCCATCCTGTAAGGGCAGGGTTAAGGTTCTTAAACACACTGCCCGTTAGCACCTTTACAACTAGTGTTTGTATCTCAGTTCAGGTATAGTATCAACATTCATTTCTAAAATGGCAAAACATTGAGAAATTGTGAAATATAAGAACAAAAGAAAGTTTACAAACAAGAGGAGGCCCTATTCAGCCCATCTTGCTCGTTTGGTTGTTAGTAGCTTATTGATCCCAGAATCTCATCAAGCAGCTTCTTGAAGGATCCCAGGGTGTCAGCTTCAACAACATTACTGGGGAGTTGGTGCCAGACACTCACAATTCTCACAATTATTATTTACAAATCAACACAGAATGATCAAAAAATCAAGACTCGAGGTTACAAGTTCACAAAATATGAAGTCAATTTCACAGCAACCACCCCCCAATACTCACGTCAATGGCGTAGCGCAGCACATTCAACGAAGGTCGACTCTTCTTAAGCCTCCCTGGCGCTGCAGTATTGGCGTAAAACGCGTAATGGGGCACCTGGTCGAGCGTGCTATAGATGGAGGGGCGTCTGTGATCCTGCCGCGCATTCTGGGTCAGAACCGGCTGCGGCTGTGGCGACTCCTCGCCCTGCACGTCGTCGGTCCCGAGTGGTACCATGACTAACCCGCCGCTTTCGGGTTCAGTAAATGACTGGTTCGGTCCGTGGCCATTGCTGCTATGCTGGTATACACAACCGAGGTGCGGGTCCTCGTTATAAGGCGAGGCCGACTGCTTGTAAACCGTGAAGCGGCCGATTTGTAAAGCAGCGCCGTCGTCCTTATTCAGATCTGAAACGGAGACAACCATCCCAGCGGTAGACGGGGACACTCGGCACTGCAAACGGGAAGCAATGACTTCTATAGAAACACCGCAAACACACTCTCGAACTCCCTGAAAGCGGCTCTTTACCTGTTGAAAATAGTAGCAGCGTAAAATTGAGCATGGTGAAATGATATCACGTTATCAATCGCATTATAATCTGACTTTTTCATCTCTGCTGTGTTGTATATTACCTACTATTAAAAGACTGCAGCCGTTACTTCTACTACAGAACACTTCAATAATAAAGCTATATATATATATATATATATATATATATATATATATATATATATATATATATATATATATATCGGTTGTAATAGTATTATTAATACAGAATTAATATACATGTACATTCCGGTAATTTTACGCGTTATTATTCCATGGTATATTGTGCTTTTAAATATGCTTTACCATACCTCTCTAGGCTTCACGGTGCTTCTACGCATGCGTTCACAATACTTTATTACACTTTGCTTTGGTTTTACTACAGGAAAACATTTATAAGGTTTAAAACATTGAATCAAATGGCTAAATAAAACACACTACAACATCAAGTATATTTATACAATCTTTTAAAAAACAATCAATTAATAAATAAATCATTCTTACCTCCAACAAATTCTAAGGTAAAGTTGTTCCTCGATATTGCTAAAACGTGGTGACTATTTTTCAGGACGACTTAAGTATCTGATCTGTCTGTAACTCGTGTATGTGTGTGTGTACTCTCAGTCTGGTCATATTTATACTGAGGACTGACCCAGTTTGTAAATCCAGACGTGTTTAACAGGTTGTGAAAGAAACCAAACACATTTCCCCCTACTTATCTCCATCACATTGTGTTTACCGCAACAATCTCCATTGCTATCACATTGCTCGACATTGTATGCTAAATCGTCTTGAATGTGTTTAGTTAGCTCGTGGAATAGAGTTCGTGAACTCTTCTGATCAAGGCCCTATACTGAGCCGCGAAAGATGCTAGGACCAGACGCCCAAAAATCAAACACATTTTCCAGTCAATGAAAAGTGTTTTGAAATGCTCCATTTAGATTTGCACTGAAAACGTACAAACAAAACAAAAAAACATAAGCACATATGTAATTTAATGAACAGAAACGATGCTGTGTATAACTCAGCATTGTGAGTATCGAACAAATCCTTAATGGCTCTAAATCCGCAGCCTATATAGGAATATGGCATGGCTTTGAAATCTTGTCTGTTTAAATGTAAATGTGACAGTGAAGTCCCGTCCCAAGCCTTGTGATCTTTCTTTTCGAAGTTTTTAATTTCTTTAATGCGCACAAGTCCCGTAGGTAAAGTACAGAAAACTCTTCAAATATCTTGTTATTTATACCATAGATATTACAGTACCTCTGCAATCCAGCCCACTGTGTAATCTGTTTCAGTTTTCCGGATATTACCGATTAGAAGGCTTTGCTGTACTATAATCGTTGTAATTATAAATGTCTTTTTTTACATTTGTTGCCTATCTTGCTGTACATTTTGCGGATATCTTCCATTCTGGTATTATACTGCTATCAAGATACGACGTGGCTTGCTGGTGTGTCAATATTTGGGATGTAATTGTATGCAAATTTCAATTGAAGCCATGTGTATTAGCAGTAATTATATACAAAGTGATGTTTGCCTCGGCGTGATACCCCATTCTAGTGAATGGGGAGGATGGGTAACGTTGTTTGAATGTTGTAACACTGTTTTGGGGTGTTCTGGGGGGTCCAGGGGTGGCAGGATGAGACCAGCGAGTTAAGCTGAGAGATCAGGAAGCGCGCCATAGCTGTTTATATTATTATTATTATTATTATTATTATTATTATTATTATTATTATTATTATTATTTATTTATTTCTTAGCAGACGCCCTTATCCAGGGCGACTTACAATGGTTACAAGATATCACATTATTTTTACATACCGTTACATTATTATTATTATTATTATTATTATTATTATTATTATTATTATTATTATTATTATTATTATTATTATTTATTTTTACACATTATTTTTTACATACAATTGCCCATTTATACAGTTGGGTTTTTACTGGAGCAATCTAGGTAAAGTACCTTGCTCAAGGGTACAGCAGCAGCGTCCCCCACCTGGGATTGAACCCACGACCCTGCGGTCAAGAGTCCAGAGCCCTATCCACTTCTAATTTTTACACAGTATGTAGTAAATGACCTTGTTCAGTATATCTAGATAATCAACGCGGTCTGTTTTATGCGCACAAGAAACTCAGAAATGCATTGCAAATAGCCCAAGAAAGAACACTACGGTGTCAAATTTATAATCATTTTGGAACACAGCATTTCAATATTATTATTTTTTTATACTCAATCTAGATATATCTGCCAACGTATTGCTTTTTTATGTTAATGTATAATTGTATTGCTTTTGTTTAATCTTTATAAAACTGAAATCGCAAACGCTTGCTTAAGGGTTGCGTTTGAAATGTGGAAATGTGTGTTGAAATGATTATCTCGTGAAAACAGCGTCCGTCTTCCTGTTGAATGGGTCTGGGACTGGTTTCGGTGAGAAATGTGGATTCGTTAATAAACGGTGTTCTTAGTTTGAAGATATAATTCATTCATATAGACAGACAGAGAGAGAGAGAGAGAGAGAGAGAGAGAGAGAGAGAGAGAGAGAGAGAGAGAGAGAGAGAGAGAGAGAGAGAGAGAGAGAGAGAGAGAGAGAGAGAGAGAGACGTCCCTTGTAGGGCCCATTTGGGTTATTGAAAAAGGAGGTTATGGCTAAATCAGAAACAGTCATCTCATGCCAAAGTGTTCTGCAGATTCTGTGTTGCAACTAACCCGCTGAGGGGCACTACCTCTGAGTTTCATGGTCTTATTATGTTGCTATCTTCAAAGTGGCCTTAATAACGCCTTTAAAACAACAACCACAAACAAACACACAACTGCGATGAAGATAACACTAGCCTCGTAGATTTCGTTTCACGGTATCTATTGTCGTTAGGCTATGGGTTCAATAATTAAATCACCGGTTTAGTATTTATGTGTATTTCAGTGTTTATTTTGTGCCTCTAATGCATGTTATCAATCGTTTAAAATAAACCAATATATGTCTATAACATCTCTTGCATAAACTTGTGTTTAATTCACAAACAATGTGGTAGGCCTACTAAAGAAAAGGTCTACTAAAAAAAAAAACGCGTATAGTTACAAAGAGTTCTGGTAGTTTGTAAAACTAACTGTATCCAATACAACCGCATGTTAAAATGAACTGGTTTAACTCAAGTAATTTTTTTGGGTTAGGCCAAGAAACAGGCCTATATCATTTTTAGGCTTCAGTTTCTTATTTTATATTATTATTTATTTCTTAGCAGACGCCCTTATCCAGGGCGACTTACAATCGCAAGCAAATACAAATACATTCAAGTGTTACAATATAAGTCATACAATAAGAACAAGAAATACAATAATTCTCAAGTGTGACAAACCACAATTCAATAATACAGCAGATAATAGTGAAAGTTACATCAGGATATGATTAAGTAGTGATAGTTACATCAGGATATGATTAAGTACAAAATACTACAGATTAAACACTTGGCAGATTACAATATTCTGAGGTACAGGATTAAATGCAGTAAAATAGGGGGCAGATAAGAGCAAAATAAAGCATATTTAAATGAAGGGTGATAGTGTCCCAGGATACAACAGAGGAGTTCTACAGGTGCTGTTTGAAGAGGTGAGTCTTAAGGAGGCGCCGGAATGTGGTCAGGGACTGGGCAGTCCTGACATCTGTAGGAAGGTCGTTCCACCACTGCGGAGCAAGGGTGGAGAAGGAGCGGGCTCGGGAGGCAGGGGAGCGTAGCGGAGGTAGAGCCAGTCTTCTAGTGCAGGCGGAGCGGAGAGGTCGAGTGGGGGTGTAGGGAGAGATGAGGGTCTGGAGGTAGCTGGGTGCAGTCTGATCAAGGCATCTGTAGGCTAGTACAAGAGTCTTGAACTGGATGCGAGCGGTGATCGGGAGCCAGTGGAGCGAGCGGAGTAGTGGAGTAGCGTGGGCGAAGCGAGGTAGAGAGAACACCAGGCGAGCAGCAGAGTTCTGGATGAGCTGGAGCGGACGGGTGGTGGACGCAGGGAGGCCAGCCAGGAGGGAGTTGCAGTAGTCTAGGCGGGAGAGTACCAGGGCCTGGACCAGGAGCTGGGTAGCATAGTTGGTGAGGAAGGGTCGGATTCTTCGGATGTTGCTCAGGAAGAATCTGCAAGTGCGTGCCAGAGTGGAGATGTGCTGGGAATAAGAGAGGCAGGGGTCCAGGGTGACTCCAAGGTTCTTAGCTGAGGAAGAGGGAGAGAGTGTGGTAGATTCCAGAGGAACAGAGATAGAGAGATCAGAGGAGGGGGAGGAGGAGGGAAAGAAAAGGAGGTCAGATTTAGAGAGGTTGAGTTTGAGGTGATGCGAGTGCATCCAGGAGGAAATAGCAGACAGACAGGTAGAGATACGGGAGGAGATGGTGGAGTCAGAGGTGGGGAAGGAGAGGAAAATCTGAGCATCATCAGCATAGAAATGGTATGAGAAACCATAGGATGCGATGAGGGGGCCCAGGGAGCGGGTGTAGAGAGAGAACAGGAGAGGACCCAAGACTGACCCTTGGGGGACTCCAGTCAAGAGAGGGTGAGGTGTGGAGGTTGCTCCACGCCAGGTTACCTGGTAAGTGCGGTTGGAGAGGTAGGAGGAGAACCAGGCCAGAGCAGTGCCAGAGATCCCCAGGTCAGCAAGAGATGATAGTAGAATAGAGTGATCAACAGTGTCAAAGGCAGCAGAGAGGTCGAGGAGAATTAGGACAGAGGAGAGAGAGGCAGCTCGGGCACACTTAAGTGAGTTGGTGACAGACAGAAGGGCGGTTTCAGTGGAGTGAGCAGAGCGGAAGCCAGATTGGAGAGGGTCAAGCAGAGAGTGGTTGGACAGGAAAGCAGAGAGCTGGCGGTGTACAGTCCGCTCGAGGGTTTTGGAGAGGAAGGGTAGGAGGGAGACAGGACGGTAGCTCTGGAGGGAGGTGGGGTCGAGGGTAGGTTTTTTGAGGAGGGGAGTGATAGAGGCTTTTTTGAAGGCAGAGGGGAAGATGCCAGAAAGTAGAGAGGTGTTGAGGAGGGAGGAGATGAAGGGGAGTAGAGCAGGAGCAGCAGCTTGAAAGAGGTGAGTGGGGAGGGGGTCCAAGGCACACGTGGTGGGTTTGTGACCCTGGAGCAGGGAGGAGAGGTCAGTCTGAGAGGGGCAAGAAGGTGGAGAGGGAGGGCGAGTTAGTAGGGGATGTAGTGGGTGTAGGGGTTGGAGCAGGAGGGGGTGCGGGGGAGGGAGAGGTGTTAAAGAGTTTGCGGATATCTGAGATTTTAGAAGAGAAGAAGGAGGCAAAGTCGTCAGGGGAGATAGAGGAGGGAGGAGGAGGGGGAGGAGGGTTTAGGAGGGAGGAGAAGGTAGAGAATAGTTTACGTGGGTTGTTAGTGGAGGCTTGGATTACAGATTGGAAATAAGCACATTTAGCAGAGGAGAGAGTAGAGGAGAAGGAGGAGAGAAGAGTGCGGTAAAGGTCTAGGGCAGCAGGGAGTTTGGTTCTCTTCCATTTCTTTTCAGCAGATCGCAGTGTGATTCTTGCCGAGCGGAGCACAGAGGAGAGCCAGGGATGGGGAGGGGAGGGGCGAGCAGGTCGGGAGGTGAGGGGACAGAGGGAGTCGAGGGAGGAGGTGAGTGAGGAGAAGAGGGTGGAGGTAGCAGAGTCTACGGAGAGTTGTGAAAAGGAGTCGATAGGAGGGAGGTGAGAGAGAGCAGTGGAGGCAAGGACAGAGGGGGAGAGAGAGCGGAGGTTACGGCGAGAGGTGACAGTGGGGGTAGCAGGGAGAGGGGGGAGAGACAGAGAAAAAGAGATGAAATAGTGATCAGAGAGGTCCAGGGGGGTGACAGAGAGGTTGGAGGGGCAGCAGGCCCTGGAGAAGGTGAGGTCCAGTTGACGGCCAGCTTTGTGGGTAGGAGGGGACGGAGAGAGACAGAAGTCGAAGGAGTGAAGGAGAGGGAGGAATCCAGCAGAGTGGCTGGGGTTGGAGAGATGGATGTTGAAGTCACCCAACAGGACAGTCGGGGTAGACAGAGAGGGGAGGGAGGAGAGTAGATAGTCGAGTTCATCCAGAAAGTGAGTGAGAGGCCCAGGGGGGCGGTACAAAACAATGAGCAGGAGTTGACAGGGAGAGGTTAGTTGGACTGCATGAAATTCAAAGGTAGTGACAGAGAGGGAGGTGAGATCAGAGGGGACAGAAAAGAGTAAGGAGGGAGAGAGGAGAAGACCCGTCCCACCTCCCCGTCCGGTGAGACGCGGGGTATGGGACAGGACGTAGAGAGAGGACAGGGCAGCAGGAGTAACAGTGTTATCAGGGGACAGCCAGGTTTCAGTGAGAGCAAGGAAATCGAGCGAGAGGTGGGAGGCAAAGGCAGAGATGAAATCAGCTTTGTTAGCAGAAGAGTGACAGTTCCAGAGTGCACCAGAGAGTGTGCGGGAGGGGGGGAGAGGCAGAGAAATTAGGTTAGAGGGGTTGGAGGAGCAACAGCGGAGGGAGGGCAGAGGACGAGGACGGGAGGACAGAACAGGGATGTGAGAGACAGTCGTAGCAGGACAAGCAAGACAAAAGGCACAGTAGGAGCAGTGGGGTGGAGGATACAGACCTGACTAGTAGATGGCTTCTTCCAGAGCGCTGGTAGGTTCGGATCTAGTCGAACAGCGTCTCAGCGCAGGCCTCCCCTCGCTGGACTCCCACAGCTAGACTCCCGGCTCTTTTGTTGAGGCTCTTGTGTTGGCTGGCGCTTCGTGCTGGCGCTAAAATAAGCTGCTTGAGATTGAGACTCTGGGGGGCTATATTTATAAACATAGTTAACAGTTATATTTAAACGTAACTTTTGAGGTTAATACAATTAGAATACGTTATCATAACAATATAGTTAAAGCGAGATTTTTAATAACAGGTCGATGTTGCCAGTTATAAATGTTCCTAAAATTACAAACTAGTC